>NC_141536.1:77288748-77444373 GCF_021556685.1 Rattus norvegicus | reverse complement strand
TCACCACTCTTCTTGGCTTTTCACCGGGATGCTAAGGATTTGAACTCAAGACTTTATGCTTGCTCAGTAAGAGCTCATAGCCACTGAGTCATCTCAGTGCTAACCCTTAACTCTTCTTACTTGTTTGTCTGTCATGATCCTTAACCTTAATCACATTCCAGAGTCTGTCCCCGCCCCGCCCTTCAAACCCCAGTTATCACAAAGGGAAGTCAGAGCAGAAACCCGGAGGCAAGAATTAGAACAGTGGCCAAGAAGGAACTGCTCGCTGGCTCGCTCTTCCAGGATCACTCAGTTGGCTTTTTTACACAATGCAGAACCACCAGCCCAGGGGTAGCATAACCCTCAGTGGGCTGGGCCCTCCCACACCAATCGGCAATCGTGAAATGACCCACAGACTTGCCCCAGGCAACCCGATGGAGGCGTGGCCTCAACTGAGGTTCCATCTCCCAAGGTGACTGCAGCCTGTGCCAAGTTGGCAAAAACTAACAGCACCCAACCCTGGACAAAAAACTACAGGCAACTAATGAAAACCGAGAGCTGGAAAATGGTCTTCCCTAGGATGAATTCCTTAATCCGCTATCCAATACCAAGTGCTCAGCCCTGAAACCATGTTCCTACAGGTAGCATTATATGGACTGAGTGTGCTAATTTTACATGCTTGGGAGTATATATACACCAATTAGAGAATATATAACAATTAAGGAAAGGACATGAGAGCTCTCTGCTCCCAAACCCCGTGGGAGAGAGACCTCACCGCCTGGTCAGGTGGGCACTCCTGAGGCTGCAGAGCAGAGGAGACCACCAACACTGCCCACCCCTGCCCACATCCCTGGCCCAAGAGGAAACTGTATAAGGCCTCTGGGTTCCCGTAGGGGAGGGCCCAGGATCGGCAGGACCCCTGCGCCTGAGACACCGCCGGAACCTGAAGGAAACAGACCGGATAAACAGTTCTCTGCACCCAAATCCCGTGGGAGGGAGAGCTAAACCTTCAGAGAGGCAGACACGCCTGGGAAACCAGAAGAGACTGCACTCTGCACACACATCTTGGACGCCAGAGGAAAACACCAAACGCCATCTGGATCCCTAGTGCACGGAAGCTCCCGGAAAGGGCGGCGCATATCTTCCTGGTTGCTGCCGCCGCAGAGAGCTCGTGGGCAGTACCCCGCGAGCAAACTTGAGCCTCGGGACCACAGGTAAGACCAACTTTTCTGCTGCAAGTGACCTGCCTGGTGAACTCAAGACACAGACCCACAGGAACAGCTGAAGACCTGTAGAGAGGAAAAACTACACGCCTGAAAGCAGAACACTCTGTCCCCATAACTGGCTGAAAGAAAACAGGAAAACAGGTCTACAGCACTCCTGGCACACAGGCTTATAGGACAGTCTAGCCACTGTCAGAAATAGCAGAACAAAGTAACACTAGAGATAATCTGATGGCGAGAGGCAAGTGCAGGAACCCAAGCAACAGAAACCAAGACTACATGGCATCATCGGAGCCCAATTCTCCCACCAAAATAAACATGGAATATCCAAACACACCAGAAAAGCAAGATCTAGTTTCAAAATCATATTTGATCATGATGCTGGAGGACTTCAAGAAAGACGTGAAGAACTCCCTTAGAGAACAAGTAGAAGCCTACAGAGAGGAATCACAAAAATGCCTGAAAGAATTCCAGGAAAACATAAATAAACAAGTAGAAACCCATAGAGAGAAGACGCAAAAATCCCTGAAAGAATTCCAGGAAAACACAATCAAACAGTTGAAAGAATTAAAAATGGAAATAGAAGCAATCAAGAAAGAACACATGGAAACAACCCTGGATATAGAAAATCAAAGGAAGAGACAAGGAGCTGTAGATACAAGCTTCACCAACAGAATACAAGAGATGGAAGAGAGAATCTCGGGAGCAGAAGATTCCATAGAAATCATTGACTCAACTGTCAAAGATAATGTAAAGCAGAAAAAGCTACTGGTCCAAAACATACAGGAAATCCAGGACTCAATGAGAAGATCAAACCTAAGGATAATAGGTATAGAAGAGAGTGAAGACTCCCAGCTCAAAGGACCAGTAAATATCTTCAACAAAATCATAGAAGAAAACTTCCCTAACCTAAAAAAGAGATACCCATAGGCATACAAGAAGCCTACAGAACTCCAAATAGATTGGACCAGAAAAGAAACACCTTCCGTCACATAATACTCAAAACACCAAACGCACAAAATAAAGAAAGAATATTAAAAGCAGTAAGGGAAAAAGGTCAAGTAACATATAAAGGCAGACCTATCAGAATCACACCAGACTTTTCACCAGAAACTATGAAGGCCAGAAGATCCTGGACAGATGTCATACAGACCCTAAGAGAACACAAATGCCAGCCCAGGTTACTGTATCCTGCAAAACTCTCAATTAACATAGATGGAGAAACCAAGATATTCCATGACAAAACCAAATTTACACAATATCTTTCTACAAATCCAGCACTACAAAGGATAATAAAGGGTAAAGCCCAACATAAGGAGGCAAGCTATACCCCAGAAGAAGCAAGAAACTAATCGTCTTGGCAACAAAACAAAGAGAAAAGCACACAAACATAACCTCACATCCAAATATGAATATAACAGGAAGCAATAATCACTATTCCTTAATATCTCTCAACATCAATGGCCTCAACTCCCCAGTAAAAAGACATAGATTAACAAACTGGATACGCAACGAGGACCCTGCATTCTGCTGCCTACAGGAAACACACCTCAGAGACAAAGACAGACACTACCTCAGAGTGAAAGGCTGGAAAACAACTTTCCAAGCAAATGGTCAGAAGAAGCAAGCTGGAGTAGCCATTCTAATATCAAATAAAATCAAATTTCAATTAAAAGTCATCAAAAAAGATAAGGAAGGACACTTCATATTCATCAAAGGAAAAATCCACCAAGATGAACTCTCAATCCTAAATATCTATGCCCCAAATACAAGGGCACCTACATACGTAAAAGAAACCTTACTAAAGCTCAAAACACACATTGCACCTCACACAATAATAGTGGGAGATTTCAACACCCACTCTCATCAATGGACAGATCATGGAAACAGAAATTAAACAGAGACGTAGACAGACTAAGAGAAGTCATGAGCCAAATGGACTTAACGGATATTTATAGAACATTCTATCCTAAAGCAAAAGGATATACCTTCTTCTCAGCTCCTCATGGTACTTTCTCCAAAATTGACCATATAGTTGGTCAAAAAACGGGCCTCAACAGGTACAGAAAGATAGAAATAATCCCATGCGTGCTATCAGACCACCACGGCCTAAAACTGGTCTTCAATAACAATAAGGGAAGAATGCCCACATATACGTGGAAATTGAACAATGCTCTACTCAATGATAACCTAGTCAAGGAAGAAATAAAGAAAGAAATTAAAAACTTTTTAGAATTTAATGAAAATGAAGGTACAACATACCCAAACTTATGGGACACAATGAAAGCTGTGCTAAGAGGAAAACTCATAGCGCTGTGTGCCTGCAGAAAGAAACAGGAAAGAGCATATGTCAGCAGCTTGACAGCACACCTAAAAGCTCTAGAGCAAAAAGAAGCAAATACACCCAGGAGGAGTAGAAGGCAGGAAATAATCAAACTCAGAGCTGAAATCAACCAAGTAGAAACAAAAAGGACCATAGAAAGAATCAACAGAACCAAAAGTTGGTTCTTTGAGAAAATCAACAAGATAGATAAACCCTTAGCCAGACTAACGAGAGGACCCAGGGAGTGTGTCCAAATTAACAAAATCAGAAATGAAAAGGGAGACATAACTACAGATTCAGAGGAAATTCAAAAAATCATCAGATCTTACTATAAAAGCCTATATTCAACAAAACTTGAAAATCTACAGGAAATGGACAATTTCCTAGACATATACCAGGTACCGAAGTTAAATCAGGAACAGATAAACCAGTTAAACAACGCCATAACTCCTACGGAAATAAAAGCAGTCATTAAAGGTCTCCCAACCAAAGAGAGCCCAGGTACAGACGGGTTTAGTGCAGAATTCTATCAGACCTTCATAGAAGACCTCATACCAATATTATCCAAACTATTTCACAAAATTGAAACAGATGGATCACTCCCGAATTCCTTCTATGAAGCCACAATTACTCTTATACCTAAACCACACAAAGACCCAACAAAGAAAGAGAACTTCAGACCAATTTCCCTTATGAATATCGACGCAAAAATACTCAATAAAATTCTGGCAAACCGAATCCAAGACCACATCAAAACAATCATCCACCATGATCAAGTAGGCTTCATCCCAGGCATGCAGGGATGGTTTAATATACGGAAAACCATCAACGTGATCCATTATATAAACAAACTGAAAGAACAAAACCACATGATCATTTCATTAGATGCTGAGAAAGCATTTGACAAAATTCAACACCCCTTCATGATAAAAGTCCTGGAAAGAATAGGAATTCAAGGCCCATACCTAAACATAGTAAAAGCCATATACAGCAAACCAGTTGCTAACATTAAACTAAATGGAGAGAAACTTGAAGCAATCCCACTAAAATCAGGGACTAGACAAGGCTGCCCACTCTCTCCCTACTTATTCAATATAGTTCTTGAAGTTCTAGCCAGAGCAATCAGACAACAAAAGGAGGTCAAGGGGATACAGATCGGAAAAGAAGAAGTCAAAATAGCACTATTTGCAGATGATATGATAGTTTATTTAAGTGATCCCAAAAGTTCCACCAGAGAACTACTAAAGCTGATAAACAACTTCAGCAAAGTGGCTGGGTATAAAATTAACTCAAATAAATCAGTAGCCTTCCTCTACACAAAAGAGAAACAAGCCGAGAAAGAAATTAGGGAAACGACACTCTTCATAATAGACCCAAATAATATAAAGTACCTCAGAGTGACTTTAACCAAGCAAGTAAAAGATCTGTACAATAAGAACTTCAAGACACTGAAGAAAGAAATTGAAGAAGACCTCAGAAGATGGAAAGATCTCCCATGCTCATGGATTGGCAGGATTAATATAGTAAAAATGGCCATTTTACCAAAAGTGATCTACAGATTCAATGCAATCCCCATCAAAATACCAATCCAATTCTTCAAAGAGTTAGACAGAACAATTTGCAAATTCATCTGGAATAACAAAAAACCCAGGATAGCTAAAACTATCCTCAACAATAAAAGGACTTCAGGGGGAATCACTATCCCTGAACTCAAGCAGTATTACAGAGCAATAGTGATAAAAACTGCATGGTATTGGTACAGAGACAGACAGATAGACCAATGGAATAGAATTGAAGACCCAGAAATGAACCCACACACCTATGGTCACTTGATTTTTGACAAAGGAGCCAAAACCATCCAATGGAAAAAAGATAGCATTTTCAGCAAATGGTGCTGGTTCAACTGGAGGTCAACATGTAGAAGAATGCAGATTGATCCATGCTTATCACCCTGTACAAAGCTTAAGTCCAAGTGGATTAAGGACCTCCACATCAAACCAGACACACTCAAACTAATAGAAGAAAAACTAGGGAAGCATCTGGAACACATGGGCACTGGAAAAAATTTCCTGAACAAAACACCAATGGCTTATGCTCTAAGATCAAGAATCGACAAATGGGATCTCATAAAACTGCAAAGCTTCTGTAAGGCAAAGGACACTGTGGTTAGAACAAATCGGCAACCAACAGATTGGGAAAAGATCTTTACCAATCCTACAACAGATAGAGGCCTTATATCCAAAATATACAAAGAACTCAAGAAGTTAGACCGCAGGGAGACAAATAACCCTATTAAAAAATGGGGTTCAGAGCTAAACAAAGAATTCACAGCTGAGGAATGCTGAATGGCTGAGAAACACCTAAAGAAATGTTCAACATCTTTAGTCATAAGGGAAATGCAAATCAAAACAACCCTGAGATTTCACCTCACACCAGTGAGAATGGCTAAGATCAAAAACTCAGGTGACAGCAGATGCTGGCGAGGATGCGGAGAAAGAGGAACACTCCTCCATTGTTGGTGGGATTGCAAACTGGTACAACCATTCTGGAAATCAGTCTGGAGGTTCCTCAGAAAATTGGACATTGAACTGCCTGAGGATCCAGCTATACCTCTCTTGGGCATATACCCAAAAGATGCCCCAACATATAAAAAAGACACGTGCTCCACTATGTTCATCGCAGCCTTATTTATAATAGCCAGAAGCTGGAAAGAACCCAGATGCCCTTCAACAGAGGAATGGATACAGAAAATGTGGTACATCTACACAATGGAATATTACTCAGCTATCAAAAACAACGGCTTTATGAAATTCGTAGGCAAATGGTTGGAACTGGAAAATATCATCCTGAGTGAGCTAACCCAATCACAGAAAGACATACATGGTATGCACTCACTGATAAGTGGCTTTTAGCCCAAATGCTTGAATTACCCTAGATGCCTAGAACAAATGAAACTCAAGACGGATGATCAAAATGTGAATGCTTCACTCCTTCTCTAAAAGGGGAACAAGAATACCCTTGGCAGGGAAGAGAGAGGCAAAGATTAAAACAGAGACTGAAGGAACACCCATTCAGAGCCTGCCCCACATGTGGCCCATACATATACAGCCACCCAATTAGACAAGATGGATGAAGCAAAGAAGTGCAGACCGACAGGAGCCGGATGTAGAATGCTCCTGAGAGACACAGCCAGAATACAGCAAATACAGAGGCGAATGCCAGCAGCAAACCACTGAACTGAGAATAGGACCCCCGTTGAAGGAATCAGAGAAAGAACTGGAAGAGCTTGAAGGGGCTCGAGACCCCATATGAACAACAATGCCAAGCAACCAGAGCTTCCAGGGACTAAACCACTACCTAAAGACTATACATGGACTGACCCTGGACTCTGACCTCATAGGTAGCAATGAATATCCTAGTAAGAGCACCAGTGGAAGGGGAAGCCCTGGGTCCTGCTAAGACTGAACCCCCAGTGAACTAGACTGTTGGGGGGAGGTCGGCAATGGGGGGAGGGTTGGGAGGGGAACACCCATAAGGAAGGGGAGGGGGGAGGGGGATGTTTGCCCGGAAACCAAAGAATTATTATTAAGTATTAAATAAATTTAAAAAAAAAAAAGAAAAGGACATGAATTTGAGAGGGAGCAAGGGGAGTATAGGGGAGGGATTTGAGAGAGGTTAGGGATATAGAAAATGACATTTTAATTTAAAAAAGTAAAAAAAAAGTGAATAAATATTTTAAGGCAGAAAAAACCTTATTAGTATGATTGACTCCTTGTCAACTTGACACACCAATATATCACTTTTAAATCATAACTTTTCCTTTTTTGTTAATTCCCAAGATCTCACCTTAACGTCAATATCACAAAACATATTTCAACTTTTAAAACATCCCAGTCTTTAAAAATTCAAACACTTTAAAAGGTTAGTCTCATTAAAACACCTAATATCTCTCAACCATGGGCTTCTGTAAAATCAAAATTAACCTATGTTTTCTTATTTCAAATCATGTTCACACAAAGCAGGGCACAAACCAGGGCACAGTTACAATGAGATCAAAGCAAAACCAAATCCAACAGTATGAACAGTTCAGCAAACAGTGAATGGGACTCATTCATAGTCACCTGAGCTCCAAAGAGCTTGAGCAGCTCCATTTCTCCCGTTCTGCCCTCTATAGCACATGGAGCTGTCTTTAGATGCAGGTCAGCTCCGCCCCCACCCACCTCCATCCTTGGTGATCATCTCAGAGTCCTGGCATCTTCAGTGTCCTGGAGTCATCCCTGCATCTGAGACTGCATCACCACCCGCAGGTTCTCCTAATTCTCTTCAGGGACTTCCCTTGCCTTATGATGCCATGCCTCAGCTTCTCGGCAGGATCCATTCAAATCCTGGTATCTACACTGTACCTAAGGCTGCATCTTCACCACTGACCTCTCCTGGTCCCTCACAGTGCCAAACTTCAAGGGGCTCTTTAGTATCCCTTCAACCCTCGTGCTGGGAAACTAGTGCCATTCGGTGTCATGATGCTTCTCATTTAACCTTCACAGCCCCGATGAACATTCCAACTTAACAAACAAAAATAGTTCTGTTGGACATGATGGTGTCACAGGCCCCCTCTGATTTCCCAACATCAAACTGTTTTTACTGCTGTCCCAGAGCCTGGTAAGCATAGCCATCTCAGGTCTGACACTGAGACAATCTGGCTAACCTGCCACCACTAATCATTAAATATGTGCTCGCTCTCTCTCGCTCTCTCTCTGTGTCTCTCTGTCTCTCTCTCTGTCTATCTCTGTGTCTCTGTGTCTCTCTCTGTCTATCTCTGTGTCTCTGTGTCTCTGTGTCTGTCTGTCTCTCTCTATCTCTGTGTCTCTGTATCTCTCTCTGTCTCTCTGTCTATCTCTGTGTCTCTGTGTCTCTCTCTATCTCTGTGTCTCTGTGTCTATCTGTCTGTCTCTCTGTCTGTCCATCTCTGTGTCTCTCTCTGTCTATCTCTGTCTCTGTCTCTGTCTCTGTCTCTGTCTCTGTCTCTCTCTCTCTCACACACACACACACACACACACTAGAGAGTCTACATTTCAGATTCACTACCAGCTTTTACAATCCCAATGTTTTTGAACCCTACTGACATTGAACACAAACCTTATTTTTAATTTATGTTTTAAAATGTTTTCTCTTTTTAAAATGTAATTTTATGTCATCTGCACCAGTGTTTTGCCTGCATGTATGTCTGTGTAGGGGGTTTCGGATTCCTTGGAACTGGAGTTACAGACAATTGTGGGTGCAGGGAATTTGGACCTTGGTCCTCTAGAACAGCAGCCAGTGCTCTTAACCACTGAGTTTTGTCTCTAGCTCCTATTTATTCTATTTTATGTGTAGGAGCGTTCTGCTTGCAGGAAAGCATGCACACTATGTGCCTGCTTGTTCCCAAAGAGAGTAGAAGAGAGTGTCTAATCTTGTGGAACTGAAGATACAGATGGTTGTGAGCTGCCATGAGGGTGCTGGGAATTGAACCCATGTCTGCTGCAAGATCAGTAAATGATTGTAACCATCTGAGCTGTTTCTCCAACTCCATAAAACCTTTGTTAAAAATGGGTCAAGCATAGGGCTAGAGGTAGAACTCAAGTCACTATAAGCATTTGCTATCATGTGCCCATGCCTCACCCCACACCTGTCAATGAAAGGGAATTATACACTCATTTAAGTCACCTTAGAACTGCACACCACATCATCCATGTTATACTAAGACGTCCAAGAAGATGAAAAAAATTAAAGACCAGCAGATTGAAAAACAGATTAATAATTAGAAATTCTGTGGGCTAGAGAGATGTCTCAGTGGTTAAGAACACTTGCTACTTTTCCAGAGGACCCAAGTTCAGTTCCCAGCCTCCACACTGGGTGACTGACCTCCATCTGTAACCTACCTCCATCCTCTTCTGGCCTCCATGGGCACCTGCTTCATGTGCACACACAAATACCCTTTAAAAAGAGTAAAAGAAAAATTCCACTGGGGACAAAGAAGATAGGTCACTTGGTAGAATTCTTGCAAGGTAAATATGGGGAACCTGAGTTTGATGCCCACATAAAAAGCTAGACGTGGAGGCACACACTGGGAACACCTATCTGGGGGGAGGCACACACTGGGAATCTCTATCTTGGAGGGTGGAGACAGGTGTGTCCTTGGGGCAACCTAGCATACTCAGTGTGATGGTTTGTATATGCTTGACCCAGGGAATAGCACTATTAGGAGGTGTGGCCTAGTTGGAGTAGGTGTGTCACTGTGGGTGTGGGCTTTAATACCCTAGACCTAACTGCCTGGAAGTGAGTCTTTTCTTAGAGACCTGCAGATGAAGATGTAGACCTCTCAGCTCCTCCTGCACCATGCCTGCCTGGACGCTGCCATGTTCCTGATGATACTGGATTGACCCTCTGAACCTGTAAGGCAGCCCCAATTAAACGTCATCCTTATAAGAGTTGTCTTGGTCACAGTGTCTGTTCACAGCAGTAAAATCTTAAGTAAGACACTCAGGAAGGGCCAAGTAAGAGCAAGGTACAGATTATATTTCAATAAACAAGGAGGATGAACATCTGAGGTTGATCTTTAACCTCTACACACACACACACACACACACACACACACACACACACACACACACACACCACACACGAAATTATCCTGCCTAGAGAAAGTCTCTTTGAACATGTTTAATAGCCTTGTATTCTTTTTCCTTGTGTGTATTTATTTGCTAAAAAGAAACTATTTTATTACCGACTTTTAAAAACATGAACAATATTTTGAGGATACTTTCTATATCACACATAAAGGCTGTGGGATAGTCCAGTGAAGCTACTGTAATTTATTTAGGCAGTCTACTATTGGAGGAAAGAGAGAATTGAATAGCATTTTTACTTCTGCACAGTTGTATGTGTACGGAGAAGTTGTGAACATCACACATAGAGCTCTCATACACCACCTCCCTGTAACCAGAGCCTTGCCTGGATAGGGTTCTTAGGGAGGGAGGAATGTCCTGAGTGGATGCTGGCTCTTATGAGCCAGCCACGTGAAGGACGATGCCTTCCTCTGGTATGAATTAAAGTTTGATAGTGTGTACAGAAAATGCCACCATAACTTATCCACCCCTGCACCATGTTTGCAGCCTGAAGACTGCTCTCCTACAAAGCCTACTCCTAAGGAGGGGAGCTAAGCCTTGTTCAGCTGTGCCATGTACCATAAGCCCTGCCTTCTTGTTCAGCTGTATTAATAACCCCACTGCCTAGTTCAACTGTGCAATGACTCTGCCTCCCTGTTCAACTGTATATAACAAACATGCTGGCCTTCCAGGGTACTTCAGCCCCTCCATCAGAGAGGAGAGCCAGACCTTTCTTCGTTCCCTAAACACGCTCATCAATTCCTAGAGCTGTGAAGGACAGGGCAGGACTCACTCACTCCAGTTGGTGAGCTTAGTGTGATCCTCCTCCTCCACCATCATCACCATTATCACCATCGCCGCTGCCGCCACCACCACCACCACCATCATCATCGTCTTCATCACCACCACCATCATCATCACTACCACCACCATCATCACCATTATCACCATTGCCGCTGCCGCCGCCGCCACCACCACCACCACCACCACCACCACCACCACCATCGTCTTCATCACCACCACCATCATCATCATCACTACCACCATCATCATCACCATCATCATCACCACTACTACCACCAACATTGTCATCACCATCGTCATTATCATCACTTATTTTGCAGTGCTGAGGAAGGACTAAGCCATGGCCTCAAGCATTTAAGGCCTGAGTCACTAACATATTTTAAACTTAAGCAAAATCCATGTACTCAAATATCTCTAGTTTCCAGTTAATACTCCCTTTCTAGAACACCATATTGTATTCAGTCATGAGGTCTAGGAATCTCTTGGTTGGGACATTTTCTCAGACTTTCCTCACTTGATGATCTTGATAGTTTTTGTTTGTTTGTTAGTGGTTTTGAAGGGAGTTGTTTTTGTTTTTCAAGACAGGGTTTCTCTGTGCAGCCTGGCTAGCCTACTCACTCAGTAGCCCAGGCTGGCCTCCAACTCAGAGATGCACCTGCCTCTGCCTCCCTAGTGCTGGGATTAAAAGTGTGCACCACCGCCCAGGAGTTGTTATTTTTCACTTACTCTTGGCAACTTGATACAAATAAACAATGCACTTGATCACGGGCATCCTAACTCCCCTCCCATTCCCAGACCACCCAACTCCTCCTCCAGGAACGGCATGCCTCCTCCCATATTTTGTTAATAACCCACTGAGTCCAATTAGCGGAATTGACAGGTTTTGAAAAAGATTTATTTCTTTACCTAATTCGTACGAATTTTGCTTGTGTGTATGTATGTACACCATGGTGCCTGTACAGATCAGAATGGGAGGTCAGATCCCCTAGAACTGGAGTTATGAATGTTTGTGAGCCCCAGTGTGAATGTTGGGAATGGAACCTGGGTCCTACTGGAGAAAAATAAGTTGTCTTGCCCACTGAGTCATTTCTCCAGTTCAGAAACCCTACAGTTTTGAGAGTGCCAGTCAGGCATTTTGTCACATGCTCCTTGATTGGGATTTCTCTCGTGACTCCACCAGGGCTGTATATTGGGGGGTAGACAGCAGAGGTAACTGTCATTGCCCTTACACCCTCTCCAGGGCGTGGTCTGTCAGTATCTGTCATTGGTGCTAACCTTGATGCTTGGGCTGTGCTCCTTGGCTTTCTCTGAGGGGTGTTAAGTCCTTGCTGCTTGCTCTGGAAGGAAGTCATCGAGGTCAGCCGTCCCTGGCGTAGGGACTTAACTGTCCCTCTTGAGGTGGAATATCTGCAGCAACTATTTAAAATCCTCCTCAGAGGGAGATTCGCCTCGGCTCCCTCGCTCATATTTATTCATTCAATCATTAATTCCATACCGTGCAATCCGGCTTTATCTTGCGGCTCCAGCTGCCCACAGTAGCCTTTGAGTAGTGCTAGCACTTGGCTCCTGAATCCCTTCAACATACTTGAGTGAGGTGGGAGCCTGCCTGAGTGTTTCTCTTTTACTTGCTGACATTACAAGACACGGCAAGGTCACCTAACTCTTTATAACTCTTATACTAGAATCACAAGTCTATTCAGTTCTGATAATGTGAATCATTTCATGCATGCGCGCAGGCGTACACACACACACACACACACACACACACACACACAGCGTGTTCCTGTTTTGTGTTGAGACAAGGTGTCACAATATAGCTCTGGCTGACCTAGAACTTACGATGTAGACAAGGCTGGCCTTGAACTCACAGAAATCTGCCTGTTTCTGCCTCCCCCGGCCTTTTGTACTATTTCTAAATATAGCTGCAATGGCATCGATTTTGGGGCATGCATAAATAGGCACATTCCCCTGCTGTAGGAATCATGAAAGGGCAGAACCTGGAACCCAGCAAGGCTAATGAATGGATTTAGACAGAGCCACTCTCTGTCTAGCGGGCCCACTGGCCTCACAAGTGGCACTGTGGACTGAATGGAGCTGGGTAATGCAACTCCCCGTAAGGCTATGTGCTTATACCCCGAGCCATGGCCAGCCTGGCTGCAATCACGTCCTCACTGACCGACCGCAGTGAATGCTGGCCGGGAGAGTAGAACCACTTAACAGTTTCCTGGTGTCTAAAGCTATTTCCATTTCCACGTGAGCGTCACTTCCAGGCCCAGGCACTTAGGACCAAGAAATTCAACCAATAAAACATTAGCACACCATACCCACACCCAAGCAGCTTTGTTTTCAACAACACCAACCTGGGTCCACCCAAATGTTCATCTGTAAGCAAATGGATGAACAAATCGTGGTGGATCTGCACGGCAGAAGAGCACTCAGCAGCATGAGGAGCTCTTGGGCTGGAGAGAGGGCCCAGCGGTAAAGAGCACCGACTGCTCTTCCAGAGGTCCTGAGTTCAATTCCCAGCAACCACATGGTGGCTATCAACCACCTATAATGGGATCTGATGCCCTCTGAAGACAGCTACAGTGGTACTCATACACATAAAGTATAAAATAAATAATTCTTAAAAAAAAAAAAAAGAAGGAGCTCTTGAGACATGCCACACCCACAAAGAATCTCCAAGATGCCATGCTGGGAGCCAGGCACAAAGGAGCGTGGGATACAGCAGTGTGTGTGAGGTTCTAGAACTGCTGAGCCCAATCTGCGGCTGTGTGGGACTGACCAGCGTGAGGGCTGGGTGAGGTTAACGGGGGAACTGGACCACTCTGTCTGTGGTGATAGAAATGTTCAGTGTCTTGAACGTATTTCTGGTTGAACTATATGATTTTTAAAACAAACATGAAAAACAATCTCACCATGTAGCCCAGGCTGACCTTAAACTCCTAATCCTCCTGCCTCAGATTCCCCAAGGCTGAGATCACAGATATGTGCCACCAGATGTGGCTAAAATTGTGCTCTTTTCTTTGTTTGTTTGTTTTTTCCCTTTTTTTTTTTTGAGGCTTGTTCTTCAAACAGGTGCATTTTAGCAAATGTAAATTATAGTTCAGTAATTTTTTTGAGTGTGTACGTGTGCACACATGCATATGCACAGTGGCATGGGATCCAGAGGTTAGCTGTCTGTTACTTCTCAGTAGCCACATCCACCGTACTTATTCATCTGTGGTTTGTCTGTTTCCTTGTTTTGAGACAAGGTCTTTCACTGAGCCTGCAGTTCTGAGATTAGGCGAGGCTACACAGCCAGTGTGCCCAGGGATCTCTCAGTCTCCACATCCCCAGGATTGGGATTATAAACATATATATGTCTGCTTTGATGGGGGCATTGGGCCCCTTTGCTTACATGGACACTTTACTATCTCAACTATCTCCCCAGCCCTTAATAAAGTTGATTAAAGAAAATAAGAAGGGCTGTGTACACACACACACACAACTTATATAATAAGCACAGGAATTTATTATACCTTACATTTGTATAGAAATGTATATGTATCTATGCATAAAATATACATACATATACATTTTCTCCTAGGAAGGAACAAGGCTTTTTCTGCACATCCCTAAGCAGAACTGTTTTAAATGTCTCCAACAAAATTTGCCTCTGCTCTCAGACCCAATAAAATGTGTCAACCCCAAGCTCAACCTGGTGAACCTGAAAATTACAGGTGATCAGAATCGAGTCGAAATGAAATCACTGTAAGCCCGGGGTTGTATTAGCTTCGTGTGTAGCAAATACCAGGGATTGCTCATGCTGTACCTTTACATACATATTACGTACCTCTCTCTCTCTCTCTCTCTCTCTCTCTCTCTCTCTCTCGTGTGTGTGTGTGTGTGTGTGTGTGTGAGTGTGTGTGTGTGTGTGTGTGTGTGTGTTCCATGGCATGCATATTGAAGCCAGAAGACAACTTCCTTTTTTTTTTTTTAATTCTTTTTTTCGGAGCTGGGGACTGAACCCACGGCCTTGCACTTGCTAGGCAAGTGCTCTACCACTGAGCTAAATCCCCAACCCCAGAAAACTTCCTTTTTTTAAAGACAGAGTTTCTCTGTGTAACAGCCCTGGTGGTCCTGGAACTGGCTCTGTAGACCAGGCTGTCTTCCTACTCACAGAGGTGTGTCTGCCTTTGCCTTCTGCGTGCTGAGATTTAAAGGTGTGACCCACCACTGCCTGCCTCAGATGACAACTCCTTAAAGGAGCTGGCTCTCTTACACCACGTGGTTCCTGTGGATCAGGGGTTGCCAAGCTCGGTAGCAAGCACCTTTGCACACTGTGTCATCTTGCCAGCTCTTACCTCACATGTGATGTCCCCAGTCTCTAGCCTCATCTCAGCAGTTCTTCTGACTCCTTGCTTGTGGTACTACTCCTGCCCCAGCCCTGCCCCACCAGCCGGATGACCACAGCAGGGAGGTCTGTCCAAAAGCCTGAGTTTCCCACCAGTAAGGCTGTGAACCACAGTTCTAGTTAGACCTAATAAGAAAAGCTAAGATGTTGGGGAGGCTGGGGAGATGGCTCCTTGGGTGAGGTGCTGGCAACATGAGGACCCGAGTTCAGATTCTCAGCACACATGGAAAAAGCTTACTATGGTGTGGAGGATGCCGGATACTAGTTGTGATGCTAGGGACCGAATCCAGGGTCCCTACATGCTAGGCAAGTACTCTGTCTACACTACATCCAGGTCACAAACCGAAGCGCCAATCCCTATCCTTAAATCCCCCCATACAACAGGTGATTCAGAAAAACATCTGGGAGTAGCTGGATTGAGAAGTTCCGTGAATGAACACATCCGCAGATCAAAAACAACGCTTCCTTCCTCAAACACTAGAGAGACGAAGGGATGAAGAAATTTACCGAATACAGTGGATAAAATGATGGAAATGTTAAAGTGCTGGGGGTGTGGGCGGAGAGAACAAAACACAACAACAACAGGAGCAGGCTGATTCATGGTGCAACGAGGTCGGAGCTGGTCCCGAGTGCATTAGCAGCCCTCCGCAGACAGAGTCCCTGAAACAGGAGCCGGACAGCCCCGTGGCTGCCTCATTACCAGACAAATGTAGAGAAAGTGGCAGCTTAGGGGAAAACGGGTGTGATTAAGGAATGGAAGAATCCATGAGTAAAGATGAAGAAATAATTACGCACAGTTCAGCTAGCTCATAAATCAAGGGTGATCACTCCATTTATAAACACAGCAAGGTGAAAAGAATCAGCGAGAACGATGAGCTTTTTAATGTGCATTTTAAAGTGCAACAATGGCAGGAATTAAGAGAGTGCTGGAAGCCAGGGCCAAGAAATTCACTGTGAAAACCCAACACCCCCCCCCCCAGGGAAAAGGGAGGGACCCTGAAGAGGTGAGGAGGGGAGTTAAAACAAGGAAACCCTGGACAAAATCTTACCGAAGGCCTGGTAGGGAGAGCGCCCTGCTCTGGTCCCAGTGAGAACTTGAGGCTGACTTCTGTTCTCCCCACAGCTTCCACACCTCACTCCCCCGCCCCCGCCCCCGCCCCGGAAGACAGGATGGCAATTCAAGGAGGGAAACAGTGTCAACAAACATTGCAAGGTGTCATAACATAAGCTCCGCTGTGTTTGACTTGGGGCTGTGGCAGAGGAGCCCTAATTATCCCAAGAAAGCAGCCCCAAGGCAGAAGCAGTTGGGAACAGCACAGCCCCTAGATACCTCTCCCAGGGAGTCCTGGGAGAGATCACTGGCTTCTTAACCCACAACCAGCTGTAGGAGGATCAGCTGCAGACCTCACAACCTCTCCGACTCCAGGCTGCGGTCAGGGGACAGGCAGGGCCGGCAGTCATTTGTGGAGAAATCATCCCACTGCTGTTTGTTTGTTTGTTTGACTTTCTTTTGTTTGAGGTAGGGTGTCCCATATCCCCAGAACTTGCTATGTAGCTGAGGATGACCCTAAACGTCTTATCCTCCCTGCCGCTACTTCAGGTGCTGATGGGATTACTGGCTTGTGTGCCACCAAACTCCAGTGGTTTATGCAATACTGAGGTCCTAGGCATGCTAAGCAAACATTTACCAGCTGAGTATTATCCCTAAACTGAAAGAATTTTCTTTTAATAATGTGTGAAGTTGCCTGAGAAGGCTGTAACACTGTTTCCCAGAGGGATGAAGACCAGAGTAGCTGTCTCTGAGACCAAAACATTTTGCCTAATCTGTGAAGAAGGAAACTTTTTTGTTGTTGTTAAAAATACTTAAACCCACATCTGTTTATTTGTGTGTAGTAATATGAACCACATCACATGTGCAGAGGACAACTTATGGAGGTTGGTTCTCTCCTTCCACTGTGAGGCCTGAGGATAGCACCGTTCCCTGGGCTTAACAGCAAGTGTCTTGTATTGGCTGAGCCATCTCCTCACTTTCCTGTTTGGTTTTCTTTCTTCTTTACTCTGCCCTTTCCTCTCCTCCTCCTCCTCCCCCTCCTCCTCCCTCCTCCCCCCCCTCCTCCTTGAAGAGCTGATTCTTGTCCTGAAATTCTTCATGGAGGGAAAAGGGCCAAATGGAACTGGAGCCAAGATTCAAATGCAGGTCTAGGAAATGCCCAAAACAAACAGCCCCTGACTTACATAGATCAATTTAGGATTTTTCTATTTTAGAACAATGCGCTGGAGGTAGTAGTTGATGTCTGTAACCCAGGAATTTCTGAGGATTGCTGCAAGTTCAAGGCCAGCCTGGGCAGACTGACACCTTGTTGTACACCCCCCACCCACACACACACAGACAAAGGGGAAACAAAGGAAATTATATGAGAGGAACTCATATGTATGTATGTATCTGTATTTGTGTGTGTATGTGTGTGTGTGTGTGTGTGTGTGTGTGTGTATTGTGTGTGCATATAAGCACATGTGTATTTCCATGAAGGACAGAGGTCAGTCTTGGGTGTCATTCTTCAGGTCCCATCCATCTTGGTGTGTGGTATGTGTACATGTGGGGGGAGTACACATGTGTGCATGTCACGCAGAAGCTGGAGGTCAACCTTGGGTATACTTCCTCAGAAGCTGTCTACCTTGTTTCTTGAGGCAGAGTCACATAGGTTCAACACTCACAGATTAGGCTAGGCTGACTGGACTGCTTTGCAGTGCTGGGATTATAAATGTGTGCCTTCACGCCTGGCTGGTTACAAGGGTTCTGGCGATGAAGCTCAGGTTCTCATGTTGGAGCAGCAAGCATTTCGTCAACTGAGCCATCTACTCAGCCCTGTGCTTCAAATTCTGAACTAGGAGTTTGTCCCAGACTAGTAGTGATCTCCAGGTCCTCTCTCAGGATATTAGTCAGGGTGGCTTGGTCACCCCAGAACAGGAAGATTGTCAGCCAAGGCTCAGGGTATGCTACGTCAGATAGGATGTGAGGCAGGGCCACTCATTGCATCTTCCAAGTATGATCTTTTCCAAAATAAGCTTGTGCTGGCTAATTTTAAGTCATCTTGACACAGGCTAGAGTCGTGTGAGAGATGGGGACCCCAATGGAGAAAAAAGCCCCCAGAAGACAGGGATGTAGGCAAGTCTGTAGGACGTTTGTTAATTAGTAGTTGGTGGCAGAGGGCCCAGTCTGTTGTGTGTGGAACATCCCTGGCTGGTGGTCCCCAGTTCTGTAAGAAAGCAAGCTGAGCAAAGCCGGGAGGGCAAGCCAGTAAGAAGCGTGGCCTCTGCATAAGCTCCTGCCTCAGGTTCCCTGCCCTATTTCAGTTCCTGCCGTGACTTGCTTTAGTGATGGACTGTGATGTGGAAGTGTAAGCCAAACAAACCCTTTCCTCCCCAATTCGCTTCATTCCAGCAATGGTAACCCCAGGTAAAGGTTTACTGAGCCATAGCCCAAGCCTGTCATAGGTCAGGGAGCCTCTGTGCTTTGGAGGGGATTTGAAAGAGTCAGGCAGATGGCGGCTCCTTCTCTTGAACAGACTGAACCTCGGGAAAATAACAAACAACAAACAACGCAAAGCAACAGATAATTGGGGGAGAAAAACCTAATCAAGCTTGTCTTGCAAGTCCACTGGGACTGTAACTCCAAGTTTCTTACATTATTACCAGTGTTTCATAAAGGTTCAGCCTCCATTGTGCAATTAAAAACATATGAGAATGATGTGAAGAAGAGAAGGACCCTGTGGGAGGCTGGGCTAAATAAAGCACACGGCATAAATTATAAGCTTATTGAGGGCAGGGGCCTTGTGCACACGTTGCTCTCTGTTTTCTCTACACAGTACTCCAAGCATTCAAGGGATGCGCGACTGCAGCCCCAAAGTCAAACAGTTTAAAATAGCGGCAAATCCCACAGGCTATGCCTCAGTCCCTTTTCTTTCTTTTTAAAATTTTTTAATTTATTTTATTTACTTATTGTATGTATGTAAGTACAATGTCCCTCTCTTCAGACACACCAGAAGAGGGTATTGGATCCCATGACAGATGGTTGTGAGCCACCATGTGGGTGCTGGGAATTGAACTCAGGACCTCTGGAAGAGCAGTCAGTGCTCTTAACCACTGAGCCATCTCTCCAGCCCTCAGTCCCTTTTCAGTTTCTCTCCTTCTGCTCTTAGTCATTCTCTCCACCCCCATCAAACAAGATTCTAAGTGCATCTTGGAACTGCCTGTTGGATTTAAAGGAGCTCAAGGTGCCAAGGGTCATACTATAAGGCGAGTATGTAGCCATACTCAGGTCCAGCTTTGAGTATGTGACTGAGGGGGCCTGACCAGAGCATGCTGGAAGCCTGGGTCCCGCATCTCAGGGGGCACCTTTTTGCTTGTGTTTGTTCACTGCACCAGCATGGTTGTCAAACACAGACTGGACAAAGTTCCACCAAGGCCAGTGGAAAGGAACGAGAATCCACAGGACTCTAGAGACAGAAGCCTGGAGGACAGGTGGGGCGCACTACACAGAGCCACATGGGTCCTTACGACCTTTCAGTTAGCAAGAGATTTTAGGCAGCTCCACAGATTATACATGGACAGAGCTCCCATGTGTCAGAATGAGTGTGGGCAAGACCACTAGCGCTTGAGATACTAGAGGGTCTTGGGGTTTGGGTAGGGCAGGGCACAGAATTGGAAAGTAAAAGGAATTGCTCAGTACATATGATTCTTACCAGCAAAACCACCCCTGTCTGTCTTGTGAGGCAAAAAACAAAAACAAAACAAAACAAAAAAACCCAACTTTTTTTTTTAAGGCTTTATAGCATTTTGAAAAAGGGTCTTTAAAATCAGCGTGTCTTAGCCAAGAGCTCTCTGGCTGAGCTGGGTGAATTCTGTCCTCAGATGTTTGTGAAAATGTACATTATGGGGACATTGTGCTAAGCTCTGGAGACACAGACACAAAAGAGACATGGTCTCTATCCTCAGAGTACAGACCAGGCTGAGCGTCAGGATGAGCATCGTAGACAAAGGGGATCTGCAGGGGGCCTGGTCTGGCACCCAGCCAGTGCATGAGGGGTTCAGCTCCTGCAGGCTCCCAGTGGGCTGCTAGAGGCTGTTTTTTTCCCCTACAGGCGTAGTACCTAGGGGTCAGTGTGTGGAGGAAGAATAGAATGGAAAGACCATGCAGTGGCCAGTGTGGGAGGGAAAAGGGCACGCTAAGCTAGATGTCACTGACCTGTGTTTCACAACACTGGCAAATTGGCTGGAGGAATTTAAGGGCATAAAATTGATGGAGAAAATTAGATGTCAGGAGCTGGTCATGGTGCAACATTGTGATAATCCCAAAGCTCAGAAGGTTGAGGCAGGAGGATCCAGACTCCTAGGCCAGCCCAGGCTACATATGGAGACATACAGGCACAAGCACGGGAGACCAGCCCCTCCAACACACACACACACACACACACACACACACACACACACACGGGGCGGGGGGGAGGGAAAGTAAAAGAATGAAATCAGAGGCCAGTTTCATCTACATATACTCAGAAGAGAGAACTCTAGAATTGTGTTCAGCAGTGTATGAAAAAATACTATATCATGACCGCGTTGTGCTAAGTATAGACATGGCAGTGTGATTCAACAATAGAAAAGTATACTAGCCGGATATCCTGTCCTCCCAGTATCCTGAAGCTTGGAGCCAGAGGACCCTCAGTTTTAGGTCAATTTGAGATACTTAGGAAGTTTGAGGCCAACCTGGACTATACAGAGAGCCATGTCTCACAAAAAAGACAATTAAAATAATTAGCCTCATTCAAATAGACAAAGGAGAAACACCATAAGATTAAATGTTCACAGAAAAGAACATTTGCTTTCCTGTTACCAGTTTCATCCTGTACCTGGGGCTTGAGAGATGGCTCAGTGGTTCAGAGCACTGGCTGCTCCCAGAGCACTGTCTTCAGATCCCAGCATCCACACGGCAGCCCACAACTGGCTGTAACTCCAGTTCCAGGAGATCCAATGCTTTCTTCTGACCACTACGTGCACTTCACACACGTGATGGACAGACATACATGTGGGCAATGCACCCACACAGAATAAAAATAAACCTCTATAATTCCTATAGTTTTTAAAATTATTGTGAATTATGTCCATGTGTGGTTATGTGCATGTAAGTGTGGGTGCCTGTGGAGGCCAGAGCATTCAAATCCCCTGGAGCTGGAGTCACAGTTGGTTCTGAACATCTTGGGTGCAGGGAAGTGAACTAGTGTCTGCTGCAAGAACGTTAGGCGTCTCCTCAGCCCATGACTTTTTATCCCCTCTTCTTCCCCCTCAGAAGTCATGCTAAGTGTGAGCCACCAAAATGAAATGAAATTTTAGGAACATTCCTGAAATTAAAAAAAGGAACAAGAGAGGCTCCCTCTTTCATCCCTTTCCACTGTAGTGCACTCATTAGCACAATTAAAAAAAGAAAAACACTAGTCTAGGACAGGAAGACAGAAGTGACTTTATTACAATTAATGAAATTATTTAAACACAGGAGACTTTCTATGCTAGAACTGGTTTTTGAGGTTGGTTGGGTTTTGGGTTTTGGGTTTTGTTTTTGTTTTTGTTTTTGTTTTTTTCAGATGGTTTCTCTGTGTAGCCCTGACTGTTCTGGAACTTACTTTGTAGACCAGGATGGCCTTAAATCCACAGAGATCCATCTGCCTCTGCCTCTGCCTCTGCCTCTGCCTCTGCCTCTGCCTCTGCCTCTGCCTCTGCCTCTGCCTCTGCCTCTGCCTCTGCCTCTGCCTCTGCCTCTGCCTCTGCCTCTGCCTCTGCCTCTGCCTCTGCCTCTGCCTCTGCCTCTGCCTCTGCCTCTGCCTCTGCCTCTGCCTCTGCCTCTGCCTCTGCCTCCCAAGTGCTGGGACCTAAAGGGTGTGCCACTACCATGTTGCTAATTTTTAAGTTTTTTAAATTAAAATTTGACAAGGAATGTGGAGTTATATTGTGTGCTTCAGAAGCAATCAGAAAGCATGGTTCTAACAGATGCCACTTATAGAAAGTACCAGTAACCGAAGTGTTTAGGAATCAACATAACTCTGTAAACAGAGATAAATTAACCTCATTGAAATATGAAACAATATTTAAGTACATAGAATGAAGAGCTATGCTCCTAGATTAAAAACTGTAGTTTAAAAGGAGTTAGTTCTCTTCAAACTTATATGGATCCACTTTAAGTTCAGTCAGATATCCCAGAGGGATTTTAAAGTAGTTGGCCATGCTAACTCTAAAGTTTATATGAAACAGTGGGGTCTGAAAAGTACCCAGGGCGTTATTGATAAAAGGAATAAAGTGCAAGTCAAGTTTATAGTGATTCAAGTGTGGAGGTGACAGCTGTACTCCCAGAACTTAGGAGGCGGAGGCAGGAGAATTTAGAATGGGAAGAGGTGGGCTACATAACCAGAACTTGTCTCAAACAAACAAACACAACTCATAGACTCCATCTTACTCCACTCAGAATGGCTGTTATCAAAAATAAACATATAACCAACTCTGGTGAGGGTTTGAGGGGAGGAATTCTTTATGCTGTGGATAGGAATGACCCAGCCATTATGGGCCTTCCTCAAATCCTAAGAATAGAACTCCATATGATCCAGCTATTCCAGCCTTGCATACATAGCTGAGGGAAACAACTTCCTAAGAAATACCTTCACCCTCATGGCTACTGGAGCATTTCACAATCATACATACAGAAACATACAGAAACAACTCAGGTGCCACACCGGAAGAACGGATAAACAGAGACTAGGAACATAGACACAACCTCAAAGAAGAGGCAAATGCTGCCATGTGTAGCGGAATGGATGGAGCAGAAGGACACCCAGTAACTGAAGTGAGTCAGGCATGAGGTAGGGTAGTGATGGCAGCGCTGTGGAAAAGGGAGACTGGACTGAACCGTGCCCCTGGATACATGAATGGGCCTGTCGCCCTAGACCCCCCAACACGAATACATCCTAATAAAAAAGGCAGAGGGGTTGGGGTTTTTAAAAACTAAGGTGAAAAGGCCTGCCCTGCTGTATATAAAAGCAGTCAATATCTGCAGTGAGTGATGCAGTGTAGAAGGCAGAGTGTGAACAAATGGGCCAGTGGCATTAAGAAAACTGTCCCAAGCCTGTGTTATATACATATGAGTGTACGTGTACATACACACCTGGGTTGTGACCGATGGCAGAACAGACCACAAGAAAAGAGGATAGATTGTCCAGTGAATGGTACCACAATTGGTTATTTATCTGGAGAGACTGGTAGAAGATTGATTTCCAATGTTGCTTCATCTAAAGGTGATTTCTGTGGGAATTAAGAGCAAAAGTTGGTAAGGCGGTGCTTCATAATTATATAACTCCTATTATCAGCATATATCTTAAAGAGACAGAAAAGTTAAGTCACAAATCATGAAGAGACATCTGCAGTGCATGAATTAACAATTGACAAAGAAACCCACAGAAACGTTAGAGCTGTCTACATGTTCACTTCCTTACTCTCTCAGGACTTACCCACATATCAAAGGCTTTGGCTCAGTGGATAAAGCATTTGCCACACAAGCATGAGGGCCCAACCTTGGATTCCCCAGAACCCACATAAAAGCTGGGTGCAGTAGCATGCCTCTGGAATCCCAGCACTGCTACCATGAGATGCAGTAGGAGACGGGAGAACCCCAGAAGCCCACGGGCCATCGAGCCTGGCAAATGCAGCAGCAAACAGTAAGAGACCTTGGTTCAAACAAGGTGCAAGACCAGGGCTGACCGTGGTGGTTGTTTTCTGCTCTACTATGCGCGTCATGGTGTGTGTGTGTGTGTGTGTGTGTGTGTGTGTGTGTGTGTGTGTGTGTGTGTCCCTGGCAGTTTCTATAAACTCCCAAATGAGGCCAGGAATTTCAGCCTATTTTCTTCATAATATATAATACGGATGAGAGTACCTGGCACATGGTAGCTGTTGAATAAATATTTATTAACTCAACGACTCTCCACAAATCAATAGTAAAAAATCCCAGCAACGCAATAATGAGCAAAAGGTTTAAGCAGTCATTTCACAAAATGAAAACAAAACAAAACTCAACTGGTCAATAAGCATACCAAAAATGGTCTGAGTTTATTAATAATCAGAGAAATGCAAAATCAGACCAAAAAGAGAAGACGTTAGTCTCCATCAAAGGCTGACAGCATTGTCAAGGCTGAGAAGCAGAGCGAGCTCCCAGCACATTTGCTGGCTGGAGTGACAATTGGAACAGGCTCTGGTATGACTTGGGATTATCTTGTAAAGGTGACCGTGCCCAGCCCATGCTTCCATTAATGTCTTATTAGATTTATAATCTGGAACAATGCTACTCAACAATACCAGGCATGGACAGGTGCCAGCACGTGAATGATCTTATGAAGCATGGAAATTCAGACTATTACACAAAAAAATGTATAGCAACATACAACTTTACATTGGCTGTTTGATTCACATAAAGCATACAGTTCACACAGGACTTTTTCTGTCTCCCCCGAATAAAACTTCATAGCCAATAATTCCTCATCTCCACCTCCCCCAGAGCCTGGTGGCCACCATTCTTCATTCACTGTAATTCTGCCTGTTCTAATTGCCTCATATGAGAGGTGCCATACAGTATTATCCCTCAGGAACCCCCTCTTACACTAAATATCCTGTTGTCAGGACTCCCTGACACTGCTGTATGTGACATCTTCCTTTGCAAAGATGAACCAAATTCTATAGTACATTACATTTTTACATCTATAAATTTTATTTTATGGAGTGTGTATAATATATGCATATGAGTGTGCATATGTCAGGGCAGGCATGAGGAGGGTAGAGGACAGATTTGTAGAGTCAGTTCTCTCCTTCCACCCTTACATGAGATCTGGGGTTTGAACTCAGACCATCAGAACTGTCCCTACTGGAGGTCCCAGATGACCTTGAACTCAGAGATCTCCTTGCCTTAGGCTGGGATTCATAGCCACTTTGCTTCAAGATCTCCATACCAAGATCCAGGTCAGAAACTTGTATCTCCCAGCCTCAAGATCAGGATCACAGGTGACCCTTCCAATTCTGGATTGTAGTTCATTCCAGACATAGTCAGGTTGACAACCAGAAATAGCCACTACAATCCACCCCTTGTCAACTTGACACAAATCTCATGTTCACATGAAACAATAACAAGGTCATGAACACGCCGCCTAACATGATGTAACTAGAACTATTCCTCGTACAATCGCAATTGCATTTGTAAATTTGCAAAGGCACAATATCCCTTGGGAACATTCTTTTAGTATTGAAACTTAAATACCAATTGATGTTAAAGAAATTGGAAGAAAGACAAATGAATTCTTAATAAAATAAAGCAGAAGAAGCATTCATATTACTTTATAGCCCTCGTTTCTGTAACTGGTTACTGGCTGGTATTTATAAATACCCTCCTTTACTACCCATTCTGTCTCTCCTCCACCCTCTGCAAGCCCCTAAGCAGGTCTTGGCTCTTTTCCTGAGGGAGTGACCCATACCTTCATTACTGATAGGTCTGTGTCCTTTGTCATCCTGCTTGGATTAGGCTGTTGTCGTTTCCCATTGACTTTAATCACAGGACCTGGTAGCACCAAGAGACTCCCTAAGGGATCTCCTGTACTCCAGACATAATCCTTCTTACCTCCATTGTGAAGAGCCAATCCAGTTTCCCCATGGTAATCTGGATCTATCACCCCTCCCACCACTGCTATTCCTTTCTTAGCCTGTTGGTTTAAAGACATTAGAAGCCCAAAATGACTAGGGGGAGTCTGAGCTTCCAGTTCAATGGAAAGTTTGTTGTGGCTCCTGGTAGGAGCACCCCCCCTCTTTGGAACCAAAACTTTTAGGCCAGCAGAACCTAGAGTTGTGGGGACAGGAAGCAAAAACTGGAGAACACGTTTATGCACTGTGCCATTTCTTTACCCCGCACACCGCATCTTCATAACCATTCATCCATCAGTGGACACTTTGATTGCTTCTGCATAGAGTCCGCTGTCCGCTGTGAAAGCATTGCCATGCTGTATTTGCAGAATTATAATTCACACCAATTAGACATAGTAACTAAAACTGGACTTACCTTTGATATGGCTTTGGTTTTCTAAAATTCCATTTTCCAAGTAGCTAATTTTCATTACACTTCACCAAAGGTGTGTCTGTGACAGATTTGTGAAGCTGTTTAAATTTACCACTGATCCTTTAAGAAGCACTCCACCCCCGCTCCCAGAATAAGGCCTTTTGTACTTGTCTAGGAACCACCGGATGAAGAATCCTTCACATTTCAACACTAAAAGTTTCTGTTCTCTTTCCTTTCATTTATTTATTATGTGTGTATATATGTGTACACACATGCACACACTTTTCTGTGTGTGCAAGAGCATGTCCATGAAATAAAGTGGAAAATTCTAGTTTCTTTGGAGACTCAGTTAGGTTTTAATGACATTTTGCTAGAGCAGACAGGTGAACGAATGTTTTGCTAAAACAGAGATGTGAAAGAATGTTTTGCTGTAGCAAACACATGAGAGGATGCATGACGTTTAGAAGGAATATAAATATGACCCCACAGACAGTGGGAGCTGGAGCCTTGGTCCGCCTTACTCCGCCTCCATAGTCATCGCTAATGACACACATGTATGGTCCACCTTACATTGAGCTTCACTTGTGGTGACTTCATAGAGAGAAACTTGCCGAAGAACTTCTCAGATTCCTGCTACTTCTGGCTGCTTCCTTGGACTTGGGCTGATTGGCAAGCCTCATGGTTTCTTCTGGATTGAACGGCCCTTGCTGGTTCATGTGTGGTGTCTGCTGAAGGGACTGGACTGCTGCTGCTGATTTGTGTTTAGTGCTTGCTAGTGGACTCCACTGAGAACAGCAAAGACTGGAATTGCCCCCAAAGAACTATTTCTAAGCAGGTCCATTTCCCCCGCATCCTAATAACCTCTTTTCCACTACCTCTGCTGAGTGGTGGGCTGGAGGGGTGGTTGAACCCTAATATATACCTAGTGGAAGCCAGAGTGTCTTCCAGTGTAGTTCCCCAGGAGCCATCCATCTTGTTTTTTGAGGGTCTCTTCCTGAGACCTGGAGCTTGCCAATTAGGCTAGTCTGTCTGGCCAGTGAATCTAAGCCTCCCCAAAGTTATCACCACCCACTAAAATTTCCCAATCCCAGTTGGAAAACCAACACTCCTCACAAATTATTACTTGTATAGGCCAGAAACCAGGTAAAGGAATACT
This sequence comes from Rattus norvegicus, assembly GCF_021556685.1. Lineage (NCBI taxonomy): Eukaryota > Metazoa > Chordata > Mammalia > Rodentia > Muridae > Rattus > Rattus norvegicus. Next base: position 77,416,720 of record NC_141536.1, on the reverse strand, counting down.
CGTATTCCCCCTTACTCATAAGCACAATAAAGAAAGAACCATGTAAACATTTTTTAGAAGACTAGATAAGTATGTTGGAATATAGTCACCTAATGGAAAATTATGTGGACACCATAAAAGTTTATTGAATGAATTTATAAATATGCAGCTTCCACAGAGATGGCTGAGTTGTTAAAATACTTGCCATGCAAATGAAAGGACAAGAGTTAGGATCCCTAGAACCCACATGAATGCCAGGTAGGTGAAGCAGGGCCTCTTAAGTTTAGAATTCAGAAGACAGAAACAATCGATTCCTAGAGCAAACTGGCTACCTAAGCACACCAGTGATCTCTAGGTTCAATTCTGAGACCCTGCCTCAGTAACAGAGTGGAAAACAACTGAAGGATACGCCTGATGTCAATATCAGGCCGCCTCCACATGCATGAGAACACATGTGCATGTGCACACACATGAACACACATACATGCACATACATGACATAGATACATATGCCATGTGCAAATGAGTAAATAGATGTAAAAATTAAGAACAGTCACTGAGAATGTCAAGAACCTTACTAATGTGGTGTGATGTAAAAGAATAAGTCACTGTCGTCTCCGTATTCAATAAAACCACACAGGTAGGGTATAGATATCAAGAGCAAGACAATCCACATGAAATTCTGGACAGCTTGCTGGGGGAGTAGGACGAGGTGGAGCTCCCAGGCAGCCTTGGTCAGATGGGACATTGTCTTCGTTGAGTTTCTATTGCTGAGAGGAAACACCATGACCAAAAAGCAAGTTGTGGAGGATAGGGTTTATTTGGCTTATATTATAGTCCATTATTGAAGGAAGTCAGGGCAAAACCACAAATGGTAGGAACCTGGAGTCAGGAGCTGATGCAGAGCCCATGGAGAGGTGCTGCTAACTGGCTTGCTCCTCATGGTTTGCTCAACCTGCTTTCTTATAGGACCCAGCACCATCTGCCTAGTGATGGTCCCACCCACAATGGGCTGGGCCTTCCACCATCAATGACTAATTAATAAAATACCCTACAACCTGACCTTATGGGGGCATTTTCTCTACTGAGGTTCCCTCCTTTCAGATAACTCTAGCTTTTGTCAAGTTGACAAAGTTAGGCACATAGCTATTTATAAGCATTCATACTCTTGTGTGTGTGTGTGTGTGTGTGTGTGTGTGTGTGTGTGTGTGTGTGTTATGTATCTTTTAATCTCAGTGCTAGGGGAGTAGAAGCAGGAGAAACCCTGGGGCTTCTCCTGGAACTTGCGGGCTAGCCAACTTAGCTTGAATCAGTAAGTTTGGGATTCATATTCTCTCCATAAAGATAAAAAGGTTGTCTTGTAATTCAGAAGTGGGCCTTCACCAGGAACTGTGAGAGATAAATTCTGATGTTTTACTTGCCATTCATGTTATGACATTTCATTATAGCATCCCAAGCTGGCCTAATACCGGACTAAGCCTGGACAGATGGCTTACCTTCTCAGTCCCTCAGTTTTCTATGGGAGAAATAGAGACAGCAGTGCAATATCTGTCTCACAGAGGAATGACAGTGAATGGTTGGGTTGATATTCATAAAGACAACAGGGCTGGGCACTAGCAGGTGCCCCGCCCATGATCCCTGTTGTTAAATGCAATCCTTACTTGGTTCATAGATGCATACTTCTGAGTTTTCTTGCCCTCTTATACATTGGATGCATTGTGGGTACTTAGATTTCCACTGTGGAAAAGCAACGCCTGCTGCTTTCCCACACAAATCCTCTAGGGATCTTGCTGTAAGTCCTCTAGTTTAACACACTTAAGGTCCTGTCATCATGTTGATATCCTCCGAGATGAATGCTTTTAACATACATGATTCCTGACTGGCTTCCTACAAGACACGCTAGTGTCTTACAATTAATTTATCATGATAAGGTACATGGCAGAAGAAACTCAAGAGGGGAGAGATATTTTTAGCTTAAAGGTCAGGGGATGTAGTCGATTATGAAGAGGAAGGTGGTGGCAGTTTGGTCCATGACAGGAACTTGTAAACACTCATTATTTACATCATGGTGGATGAGGAAGCAGAGAACTCAGACCAGAACTAGATGAGATATCATCTTTAAAACTCACTTTTAGGAATCCATTTCTGCCAGCCAGGCCACAGTCACAAGGCTTCTATGACCTCCTAAAAGACACCACTAGCTGGAGACCAAGTTTTCAAACACACGAGCCTGTGGCAAACATCTTACATCCAAACCATGATAGTTTATCCCAGCATTCTCTTTTCCATTCTCACAGTCTGTCCTTCCTTACCTTCTTGGTTCCTTGCAATAGTCTCCTACCAGATTTTCCTGCTTCCGTTTCTGCCAGTTCATCCTTTGTCCTTGGAGAACACAGTAAATCTTCCTCAAACAATCCTTTGGATATCATCCCTACTCAGCACCCTCTGCTCAGACCTTTCCCTCTCTCATTACTGTATGCAGAGGACACTCAGATTCCCTAGCCGACTACTTGAGTCCTACAGACTTGACCTTAGCCTCAACTCTCATTTGATCTCTCTCTACTTATCTTTGCAACCTCTCCCTCTGCTCCCAGCCAATGTGGTCATTGCCTCCACCCTGATCATACTCATGCCCACCCAGGGAACATCAACTTCTCCCCATGCACGCCTGGAATGGACTTCCTGTTTTCCAAGGTCTGACAAAGGGACACCCAAGGGTGAGAAAAGGGCACCAAAATAGAGACCGGGAAATATCAAAAATAGAGCGGGTGGTTTTGAATGGTTCGTTGACTTGGCAGTGGTCCCAGGCATGGTGAAGGAGTCTCTTCCTCCTTTTAGAGCATCAGAGAATGACTGGGCTCTGCTTAGTTACTTCCTAGCTCAAAAGTTCCTCTGGGCCATCAGTGAAAGGAGGAGGATACTCACTCAGTGGGTGTGGTTGGGTGCCCTCATTCTCTCACCCAGAAGGAGCCCTTTTCAAAAATTGCCAACAACACCTTTGGCCAAAAGCTGTATTTCCCAAGTGGCGTTCTCTGTGGGGGCAGTTGGCTTCAGGGGACAAAGTCCAGGCATCTCTGTTTTGATTGAACAGGACCAACCCAGCTTCTTACCTCCCCACAAACCCACTTCAGTTTCTGCAGTGACTGTTAATGTCTCTCTCCGTCCAGCCCAGCTCCATCTCCCAATCTCATCTTCCTTAGGCTGCCTGCACACCGACCCTGTTTGGGGTCCATAGCCCAGGCAACCTGACTTACCACAGTTGGTGGCCCAAAGGAAACAGTTTCCAAAATGGCATTTAGGAGATGTATCCCTTGCTGACTGGCTGGTACTGGGATCCATTACTAAAGTTATATGAGGGGCACTGAGGGTCCTGACACGTGTTTGGAGTGTATTACTAAGATGTGCCCTAATGGCAAACTGGTATGTGACACAAGTGTGAGCGTTAACGCCCTTGGGGGTGCAGTCCACCCAGCCTTTGATGCTTCTGCATAGGTAGCATTTGTAAAGATTACAGAGTGAGGTGGTGGTGGCTGGGGGGTGACAGCAACACTGATTCATAAAAGAAAGACAATGAAAGGCCAAGAATGATTAATTGCCAATATAGGACAAAGCGTAAATGCCTGAGGGTATCTTTGGCAGCATATAAAGAGGCTCTCATCTGCACCAGAGGGCAGGGGAAACTAAGGACCAGAACTCAATTACAAGAAGAACTGGACTCACGGGAAGATTGAGTTCTCAGCTCCAGCAGTTTCCTATGCCCAGGTCAGGGACCTAATTGAAAAGAATAAAACCCAGAGACTCTGAGGAGATGCTGAGCAAGATATCAGTCAGCTTGGCTGTTGAGGAGGTGGCAGGCAAGGCATCGGCCAGGTTGGCTCTTGGTCAGGTTGGAGGTTCAGCAAAGACCAGAACGTCTGCCTCCAAGATGGCTCCTGTGGTGCTGCAGGCCTCAGAAGAGCTGCTTCTGAGCTCTTCTTACATTTGGGAGAGGTCTTGGTAGTGCCCCACCCCACACTCTGAGTTCTTAGTGCCCTCTCTAAAGCAGGGGTTAGGGGAGACAGAGAGAACAAAAGCCACAGTCTTTTCAAAGTCTCACCTTAGAACTGCCATCCCATAGCTGCTGCCATTTTTTTATTCCATAGAAGTTTCTAGACCCAAACCACACTTAAGGGGAGGAGTAACTAAATGGAGTGAATGTCTAGAGGAGAGCTCCCTGGAGACTCTCATAGATGTTCCAGAGACACTGATGAACACTTGTAAATATTGTCTTAATGACAGAGAAGGTTGTGAGCTCTCAGTGGGGATCTGGGATGGGGAGGAATTCTGCAAAAGTTTTTGCCTGGGATACAGGTGGCTCTGAGGTATTAGCTAGCAGCATCTGTGGTAAGAAAAGAATAGTTTCTGGAAAGGCCCGAGGCAAGACCACATCATCTACAACAGAAAATGACATAGCTGTGGCAGGCCTGAGTTCTGTGTTCAGGACCCGTAGGCCAGTGTTCTGAGAAGTATTTGATTCTAGACTGCACAGCCAGAGCTGCGGAATTCAAGCTGGGGTCTGTCAGACCCACCAAGGCGTAAAGTTATCTGAGCTCAGACACACGCCACTCTAAGATGGAGATGATACACCGTCTTAGTTTGCTTTCTATGACTATGATGAAACATGGATCAAAAGCAACTTGGAGGAAGAAGGGCTATATTTTGGCTTATCTTCCGTGTCACGGCTCTCATTGAGGGAAGTCAGAATAGGAATCTGGAGGCAGAAACTGAAGGAGAGGCCATAGAAGAACATTGCTTAGAGAACTGATCCTCCTGGCTTGCTCAGCCTGCTTGCTTATACTACCCAGGACTCCCTAGCTGTGGTTGCCACTGCCCATAGTGATCTGGTCCCTCCCACATCAATTATCAATCAAGGAAATGCCCTGCGGACTTTCCTGTAGGCCAGTACGATGGAGGCATTTATTTTCTCAGCTGAGGTTCCCTTTCTCGGATGTCTCTAGCTGGTGTCAAGTTGACAAAAATAAATAAACAACCAACACATACACCCAGGATCTGCCCTGAGAGGACTGTTAGGGCATCCGGGAGCCTCGGTGGCCGCACTACTGCATCACCAACCACTTCTGTACAGGCTCCTCTCCTTTGGTTCTCATACATGGCTGCATGGAGAGTCTTCAGTGTCAGCTCATGAAGAAAGGAAAAGGCTGATGGTGGTGAACAGATGGATCAACTCAGTATGCCTAAGAAAACTGAAAACAGACTGCTGTGGGGTTTCTGCTCTACACTGAGGGAGGTACGGCGGTCTGGTGGGACAGAAATGGTAAAGGGTGGTGGTCCCTCAATGTGCAGAGCTTTATGCAGTGCACCTAGGATGTTAGTCAGGGTCTCTAGAGGAACAAATATACACTATACAAAGGGATTTATGGGGCCAGAGAGGTAGATGGCTCCTTGGTAAAAGGCACCATCTGTTCTTGCAGAAGACCCAGGTTCAGTTCCTAGCGCCTATCAGCACCTAGGAGAGGGGCACGTGGCAGCTCATAACCTTCTGTAGCTCTAGCTCCTGGTGGTTTGATGCTTTCTTCTGGTCTCCATGGACACTGCTCTCACTGGGGCACTTATATACACACAGACAAAACCATCCTTACACAGAAAATGAATGAAGCAGAAAGTGTTTAGAGAAATGGTGCGGCGTTTCTTAGGTTGACTTGTGTGATAGTGACTGGGGGTCCAAGTGTTTGCACACTAAGGAGGCTAAGAACCTGGTAGGCGTTCAGGCCACAAGGTTGGAGGCCCCAGCTGTCCCCACCCGGTGCTGAAGTCTGGAGGATTCACGGAGATCTGCTGGTCTTCAGTCTCTATGGAAAGGCTTAAGAAGCTGGGCTCTGATGCCAGCCTAGGCTTCAGCACAGCAGCAGCAGCAGCAGCAGCAGCAGCAGCAGCAGCAGCAGCAGCAGCAGCAGCAGCAAAGGAATGGATGCATTTCCTAGCAAGAAAAGAAGGCAGGCAGGCAACATTGCTTTCCCCTTGGACCTCTCCGTGCCTCTTTATATCTGGCCCTGCTGGAAAAAGTCATCCACTCTGGGGGAGGAGCTTCCTCACTTCAGTTATCCCTTCCTGGGAATACTCTCATGGACCTTCCCAGAGGCCAGTGTCTTAGTTCAATCCAGGTCCAATTATGTTAACCATCAGATTAGCCATCACACTTCTGTGGGCAAAGAAAAACAGCCCAGGGTAAGAACATGTACAGAATCCTGTGCAGGAAGGGTTGGCCCAACCTTCTGGTCCAAGATAGAAAGAGATGGGGCAAGGTGATCTGGAAAAGAGGAAAACTGGGGAGTCTATAAAGGACTGTGCATGAATAGGGGGAACTTACATGTCTAACACACATCCAAGGGAATCAAGGTGGGTCACATGCTAAATAGTGTAGCAGAATTTCAATGGATGTAGCAAGGCTAGATCATCACGCCCACCCGTTCTGGTACAATGGTATATTAACGGAGTAGCCATGGTGGCAGGAATAGAAGCTGTGAACAAAGCACACAAGACTGGACCTACTTACAGCTGTCTACCAGTAATCAAGACCACTGCTGAGCACTTCCGTGACACTTGTCTTGTTATTTCTCAGTTACTGCAATAAATGCTATGACCAAAAGCAGCAAAGGAAAAAGGGGTTTATTTTGGTTTATGGTTCCTGAGGGCTAGAGTGCATGATGGTGGGAAAAGCACAGCAGGCTGGTTGGAGCAGAAAGCTGGCTGATCACATTTTTACCCAGATACAGGAAGCAGAAAGCAAACAGGAAGTGAGGCAAGGCTATAAAGCCCTCCCCCAGTGACATACTTCCTCCAGCAAGGCTCTGTCTTCTAAAGATTCTATAATCTCCCCAAACAGTGCTACCAACTGGGAAACAAGTGTTCAAACGTGTGAGCCTATAGGGGCCAGTTCTCATCCAAACTGCCACATCACTATCTTCCAGAGACCCAACAAGAACCTGGAGGAAAACTGAATATGCTCCTCTTGGTAGAACCAGAAGACTGGAAAGCAGAAAGCATAGTCCATTGTGTATTTCCTGGCTACAAAATTTAACTAACACCATTTCTTGTGAGTTCCCAGAATATCTGATGCACAGGAACAGAATCTCACATGTGTGTCAGCCCAGTGGACTCACTTCACAGCAGAAGAGGGGTCGCTGTGTACATCTAGCCATGGATCTTCTGGTCCAGTGACATCCTGTATCATCCACAAGCTTCTCTCCATGGAGCTTTGTGTGTGCTCAAATGTTTGTACAGGTGCTTGTGCACATATTTATGTGCACATGTGCCAGCCAGCAGATGAACTTAGTGTCTTAGATTATAGCTCTCCACCTTATGGCCTGAATTACTATTCTTTAAAGTGTGTGTGTGTGTGTGTGTGTGTATGTGTGTGTGTGTGCATGATTGCAGGTACTAAAAGAGGGTGCCAGATACCACAAAACTACAGTTACAGGTGGCCGTGACTGGTCTGAAATGGAAACTTAAGGGTTTTTTGGAAAGTCAGCTGTGTTAGATGGAAATTGCTGGGGCAAACATGTGAAGGGGTGTTTTCCTGAAGTGGACACAGGTGAAAGGCTTAGGCAAACTCGTGAAGGAAACTTTAGCTGAAGCAAACACAGGAGAAAAGAGGAAAGCAAGCATGTGAAAGGACACACGACGAAGGAGTCTTCACTAGCAGTGCGCATGTAGTGGCCCACCTTACATTGCATAGCTGAGTTCCATCTGTTGGGACTCCATAGAAGGAAACGCACTGAAAAACTTACAGTAGTCAGCCACGTTTCTTGCTGCTTCCTTGGACTCAGGCTGATTGGCAGAGTGATGTCCGCTGAGACAGACGCACATGCTGAGGCAAGACCCATGGAGGACATGAGGTATTTGGAGGGAGTATAAAAAGGACTTGAAAGACAGTGATAAAGCTAGGCTTGCTAAAAGAGCTATCTGTGCAACACTTGTTGGTCTTCGCTGAGATAGGCACAGCAGAGAACTTCTGGCATTCCTGCTGGTCCGTCTGCTGACTCGTGCCCTTCTGAGGTTGAGGCTTGGCTGCCTCTGCTAACCCACCTCTACAGAACTGGACCGCTGGTTATTTGTGAGGTGTTTGCAAGTGGATCCAGCTGCTGCTGTTGACCTGTGAACTGAACTGCTGATTTCCAAACAACACAGATGAGAGTTGCTCCAAAGAACCATTTCTAAACAGGTCCACTTCCCCTGCATCCTTTCTCTTCCACCACCTCTGCTGGGCTAAAATGGAGGTTAAAGTGTTTAAGAACCATCATTAAAAACAGGCATTGGAAAAATACAAATTACAGTGGTCTGATTTGAGTCTTGGGAACTCAGTATTTTTTCTTAACCACTGGGCCATATCCTTAGCCCATCCACCTTATTTTGTGAGACAAGATCTCTCACTGGCGCTCACCGAACACAACTAGAGCAGCTGAGCAGCAAGCTCAGCGGAACACCTATCTCCACCCATGAGCAGTGGAGTTACCAGCGTGTGATGGGGATCAAACACCGGTCCTCATAGCTGCTCTACCAGTAATAACTTTACAGTCCTAAACTATCTTTTCCTTTGAATTATTTTATTATGTTTATTTGTTCAGTTGTTTGTTTGATGTGTGTGTCCTACCTGCACACGAGAATTCATGCTCTACCATGATATACCGACCACTTCTGTGGCGGCCAGAGGACAACTTGCAGGAGCTGGGGTTTTTTTTCTGCCATATGGATCCCAGGCATCAAACTTGGGTCTTCAGGCTTGGTGGCAAATGCCTTTACTCGTTAATCACTGAGCCATCTCTCTGGCTCCTAAGTTACGTTTTAAAAGGAACAGCTTCTGTATCTACTTGGAGATGATGTCCAGCAAAGATGGAATTCCTCCTTCAGGACATAGTCAGACGCCAAATCAATGACCATTATGTCCTGTGCCCTAGGTAGGGGCTAAAAAGCTCTATTCAGAAGCCACAGTGGAAGCAGGGAGGACTTTCTGTCTGAACTCCAATGACCTCAGCTCTGGAGACCCAGTAGCTGAGGCTCTCCAGTTTCCTTCTATCAGTGACATATTAAACCAATTAAACTTTGGGCTCTCTGTTTCAGTGTCTGTGCCAGGAGTCCACCAGGCCAAGAAAGGTACTGTCATGCTGGCAGGAGCAGTTGGCCATGACCATCAGCAGGAGGTAGAGTTCTTGGAAAACAGTTGCAAAGAACAACGTATTTCAACCTAGACGTTCTCCTGGGCTTCTTTCTTCAGACTTTGTCCAGTGTGGACAGAAAGGGACAAGTACATCAACCACAGCCTGGGGCAAGTCAGCAGCCAGGGCAGCAGCAGAGAGAGAAGATAGAGGGGGGAGAGAGAGAGAGAGAGAGAGAGAGAGAGAGAGAGAGAGAGAGAGAGAGAGAGAGAGAGAGAGCACTAAATGTTTAAAGGACAACGTGGAAAATTGGAGGGAAGGTGCTGTTTCTCTTCCCACCTCCTTCCTTGATGTCTGCTTACACAGATGATCCTGGAGCCACTTCCAGAGGAGGCCAACCTTACTGTATTCTGCATGTGTATGAGAATGGGTGGAGTGCAGTGGACACACATTTCCTCACCCCTTCCAAATGGAAGCTCTTGCTCTCCCACGCTCCAGAAGAGTTGGTTGTTAACCACTTTTTTCTCCAAGCCCTGTCCTTAGCCTGAAGCCAGCAAAAGGACTTTTACCCAATGCATGCCTGTCCCTGGAGGAAGAACATCTCCATCCAAGACTTGTTAATGAGGAGATAAAATAGCTTAGCCTCTGACAAATTAGGACCAGTCTAAAGGGCCATCCTGAAAACAGCTGCTGAGCCTCTGTGGTCATCTTTTGACAATTCAACCTCTCTGCTCAAACTGTGACCCTTACCTTTCCCAGTTGGGTCTTTTTCCTGTTCAAAAGAAACTCCCCATTTTTATTAGTATACATTGACAGCATCTTCACTTCCTGCATGTAAATCTCTGTCTTGGTATCTGCTTCTTGCAGAACCTAGTGCTTCAACATAAAGCGGGTATAACAATTCAGTGAAGAGGCTGGAGAGACGGCTCAGAGATTTAAAAACACTTGTCATTCTTTCAGGGAACACAAGTTCAGTTCCCAGCACCCACATGGTGGGTCACAACCATTCACAACTTCAGTTCCAGGGCCTCCTAATCCCTCTTCTGACCTCCTCCATGGGTACTAGGCATACACGTACACATAAGCACATAAGCAGAACATGTTCACATGTAACATGTATATATACATATACACATACATATACACATATACATATATATGAGAGGCTAGGGAGAAGACTCAGTTGTTGGTCAGTGCTGTACAAGCATGAAGACCTGAGGTCAGATTCCCAGAAGCCAGGAATGACTAAAGCACATGCCAGTAGCCCCAGCCTTGGGTTGGGTGGGAAACTGGAGTGGTTGTGGGGTTAGGATGGAGAAAGGTATATCTCTGAATGCCATTGGCCAGCTAATGTAGCATGATAGCCGAACTTAAAGTTCAGCAAGGGACTCTGTCTCTAAAACAAGTGACGGAGCCTGATAGAGGAATTCCCAGTTGACCCCAGGCCTCCACACACGTGTATCTGCACACAACGAATGTACTCATGGATTAATACCTAGAAAAGTTTTGGAGTAGGACCTGACATACAGTAAGCCCTTTGTGACTGCCTATTAGTGTTACCTTCTCCATTACTGCATAGTGCTCAACCCTAACTCCTGAACTCTAAGTTAATTCTATTTTTGCCACACACTGGACTCTTCCATAGGGTCCACAGGGCACTCATAACCAACATAGCTTCAGGTGTTTTAGGAAGCAGGTTGATATAAACATTTTCTATTTTAATTGTTTTACTTTATATATGTGTATTTATATGCATGTGTGCACATGTGCACGCAGATGCAGGTGATATATATGCGTGCACGGGTCCATTACATGAAGATGAATGAGCCCATTGTGTGGAGGTATGTGTCTAATATGTGTATGCCTGTTGAGTGCGGGTGCCTGTTACTTGCAGGTGTATGTCTATGCATGCACTACAGAGGCTAGAAGTCAAGTTATGTGTCTTCCTCTGTTGCTCTCCACCGTATTTTCTGAGACAGGTCCCTTACTGAACCTGGATTCCGACTAGACTGGCTGGCCAACAAGTGCCTGGGATCCTCTTGCCTCCTCCCCCAATGCAAAGAAAGACTCGAAAGTGAGAATATGCCTTCATAAGATGAGGAAGTAGGAGAATCTGTAGAGAATTTTCTTGACTAAGGATTGATGTGGAAAGGCCTAGCCAACTGTGGGTTGTCTCTACCACCCCAGGACAGGTGGTCCTGGGGTGCCCGAGACAGGCTGAGTGGGATTGGAGAACAGGCCAGTTAGCAGCACTCCTCCATGGCTTCTGCTGTGGTTCCTGCCTTGAGTACCTGTCCTGACTTCCTTTGACTGTGATGTGGAACAGGAAGCTGAAATAAACCCTTGCCTCCCCAAAGTGCTTGGGTTGTGGTGTTTTATCTCAGCAATAGAACCTTTAAGACCCCAGCAACGATGTTAAAGTCATGAGCTGCCATCTGGCTTCTACCCACCATGGGGGCTGGGGTCCAAACTGCAGTTTTCACACCTGCACAGTAAGCATCGTGCCTGCTGAGCCAGCTCCCCAGAACCCAATTGCTCTGTTTTTTAAACATCTTGTTTGGGAACAATTTTAGAGTCACAAGAAGCTGCAAAGAAATACACAAGGAAGACTCATGCACCCCACGCCCAGTCTCCCAATGTTGTTACCTCACAACACTGAATAAAACCTAAGAGATAGCAAGTAACGCTCCCCGGGATTCACTATCTTATGAGTTTTTAAGTTATCACATTTTATTTCTTTGTGTGTGTATTCATGTATACATGCATGTGCAGTATCTCACACATGGGGGACTATTTGTGGGAAGTCTGTCTTTTCCTTCCACCATGTGGGTCCCAGGGATTAAACTGATATAGTCAGGGTTGGAGGTAAGCACCTTTTTCTACTGAGTAATCTCTCCTGTGAGTTCTACATGCACTTGCGTGTGTGTGTGTGTGTGTGTGTGTAGTGTGTGTGTATGAGTGTAGAGTGTGTGTGTGTGTTATGTGTGTGTAGTGTGTTTGTAGTGTGTGTGTGTGTGTGGTCTGTGTGTGTAGTGTGTGTGTAGAGTGTGTGTGTGGTGTGTGTGTGTAGAGTGTGTATGTGTGGTATGTGTGTGTAGAGTATGTGTGTGTGTAGAGTGTGTCTGTGTGTTATATGTATGTAGAGTGTGTATGTATGAGTGTAGAGTTTGTGTGTTATGTGTGTGTAGTGTGTTTGTAGTGTGTGTATGTGTGGTCTGTGTGTGTAGTGTGTGTGTGTGGTGTGTGTGTGTGGTATGTGTGTGTATATGTATGAGTGTAGAATGTGTATGCGTTATGTGTGTGTAGTGTGTTTGTAGTGTGTGTGTTTGTATGTGTGTGGTATGTGTGTGTATAGTGTGTGTATGTATGAGTGTAGAGTGTGTGTGTGGTATGTGTGTGTAGTGTGTTTGTAGTGTGTGTGTGTGTGGTCTGTATGTGTCGTGTGTGTGTGGTGTGTGTGTGTGTAGAGTGTGTGTGTGTGTGTGTGGTGTGTGTAGAGTATGTGTGTGCAGAGTGTGTCTGTGTGTTATGTGTGTTTGTAGTGTGTGTGTGTGTGTATGAGTGTAGAGTGTGTGTGTGTTATGTGTGTGTAGTGTGTTTGTAGTGTGTGTGTGTGGTATGTGTGTGTATAGTGTGTGTATGTATGAGTGTAGAGTGTGTGTGTATAGTGTGTGTATGTATGAGTGTAGAGTGTGTGTGTGTTATGTGTGTGTAGTGTGTTTGTAGTGTGTGTGTGTGGTCTGTGTGTGTAGAGTGTGTGTGTGCGTGGTGTGTGTGTGTGTGTGTGTGTAGAGTGTGTGTGGTGGTGTGTGGTGTTTGTAGAGTGTGTGTGTGTGTAGAGTATGTGTGTGCTAGAGTGTGTGTGTGTTTGTAGTGTGTGTGTATGTGTGTGTGGTCTGTGTGTGTAGTGTGTGTAGTGTGTAGTGCGTGCGTATGTGTGTGTGTGGTTTGTGTGTGTAGTGTGTGTGTGTAGTGTGTGTGTATAGTGTGTGTATGTATGAGTGTAGAGTGTGTGTGTGTCTGTCTGTCTGTCTGTCCAGGCTATCAACATGTGCACCTTGCTGAGCTGTCACTACCACCAATGTTCCCTACTGCATCATCACCTCAGGGTTCTCTGGTGATGCCCAAATTTTGATACACCCATTCTTTCTCCTTTATCCCTACATTCTTTTCTATATTTTTCTAAATATTCTATCAGTGGAATGGTAGTGTTGCTACCTTTCGGACTGGCTTCTTTCCCTTGGTGTAATTTCATTTGGGTTCACCAAAGATGCTGTGCGTTATCAACCATTCATTCCATCCTATGGCTGAGTGATAACCTGAGGTGAGGATGCATGATAATCAATGTAACCGTTCATGTCTTTGTCAACACTTGGCAAGCATCCAGCTTTCTGACTCCTGTGCACAATACCACTATGAATATTCATGTGTTAAAGTTTCTTTTCCTGTAATAAATGCCCAGGTAAGCAATCGAGGCTTTGTATGTTAAATCTGGTTTTAGCCCTGAAAATGAGCGGTCACACTATTTTCTACCACCTTACAGTCCCATTAGCAAAGGATGAGATTGTTTCTCAGCACGCTTACCAGCATTTGATGTTATTCCGATTTTTATTTTATCCTGATTCACTTGCATGGCTATCTGAAACTTAGGGCATATAACACTGCTTTTGCTTTTTCACCAGTGACATGAAATTTTATTTTAAAATAAAATTGTATAAGTGTTAAAAGTAAGTAGACTGGACAGAGACTATTAAGTAACTAACAGTCCCAGGGCCTCCACAGGTACAAAAGTCATGATTTAATGCTTTAATATGTGAGTTTAGAAAGCCCTCCCATCTGTGTTATGGATTAAGTAGGTTTTTTATGGGTTGACCACTGGCTTATTTTAAAAAAAAAAATGTTCCTGGGAGTGGGCAGGGACTGGTGAGACGGCTCAGTGGTTAAGACTGCAATGCACACTGCTCTTGCAGAGCATAGGAATTCACTACCCCCACCCCCATGTTGGACGGTTCACAATGACTCCAGCTTCAAGAAGCCCAACATCTTCTTCTGGCCTCCATGGCACCTACACTCACATGCACTTATCCACAAACATACATACAATGAAAGATTAAAAATAAACTTCAGAAGCAATGAATCCACAGTGAAATCATGGATAACATAAACCTGTGCGGGTGTGTTGATTGTTTTCAGGGCATGCTCTCTGTTATCCACTGAGCTGGAAACACCACACACACACACACACACACACACACACACACACACACACACACCAGACAGACAGACAGACAGACAGACAGGCAGACAGGCAGACTGGCAGACACACACACACCATAGACAGACAGACAGACTGGCAGGCAGGCAGGCATGCATGCGCATGCACACACACACACACACACACACACACACACACACACACACACTTGCACAGATCCTGTCTTCAATCCCTCAGGTTTCAACACCTAGCACATCAATACACACTTGAGGGGTGTGTGTGTGTGTGTGTGTGTGTGTGTGTGTGTGTGTGTGTAATCCTGAAAGTCCTTCTAACTGGGTACCGTGATGGATGGCTGCACTGTGAGCCTCTGCTGGCTTATTCAGCCTCCTGCTATCTAAGATCTGGAGGAATACCTTTCCACACTGACTTGATACTACTTCAGTCTTGGACAGGAGCAAGTGTGACACAGACAGAGATTGAGTAAGTGTCTGCATAGCAGGCCTTGTCTTCTTGAATTTCCCTCTTGGATCCAAGCCATCATGTAGTAAATTGTTCAGGGGCCTGCTCAATAGAATGATTACATGTAAATGTACTAGAGATGCTACACACAGAGAAAGGTAACCAGATGAGGTCACAGCTGAATTCTGGCACAGGATGACCCCAGCTGACACATGGAACAGAGCTTCTGATAGCCTACTGCACTGTGAGAAGTCCTGGCAAGGTGAGTTACACGGCAGTAGATAACAGTTACCTTGAGGCCACATAGGCTATAAGAAGAGGATCCTTGAGCAGCCCACTCCATTGATCCATGAAAACAGATTTGAGTAGTACAGAAATCATAGACCTGACTAGAAGAAAGGGATGTTTATTCATGAGTTTAAGGAACCATAGCATTCATCGACCTAAAATACTTTAGGATCATGGGAGTCACTAATATGTGTCCTAGGGGTTGTCTTCCTTCTTTCCTGGACCATGCAGACATCACGAAGCAAACACAGATATCCTAAGGAGAGCTCTCTTAAGACAGCCTCCCTAGGAACCACAAGCAACTGCTAGCACAGAATGTGTAACCAACCTTTACCTCCAATCTCTCCCATCCTTTTTGTCAATAGATGATCTCAGGACTTGAGAAGTTCATTTGCAGAGAGGTCTCACAGGTAGTAGTTGGCAAAGTTAGAAATAGAACTCAAGACTGTGAAAGAGTTGTAGAATGTGCGTGTCTTGGGCTAGCCATCTGACAGAGCTTAGACAGGTATAAACCTCTCAGCAGCTTGGCTTCCTCATCTGCAAATAGGGATAAGGTTTCTGTATCATAAGCTCCTGCGTGAGTTCAATGAGCTCCTGTGTTCCCCCTGACAGTGCTGGCTGTCACCACCCACCAGCTCGGTGGGCTCAACTTCCCCACAGACATGCATGAGTTCCTAGAAGGGAGGAGAACTCAGTGCTTTAAACTGGCCCAAGAGAGAGAGCATAGGGACACTTGGTGTGTTGTCCAACATGGAGGAGGCGTGTGGTGGGCATTGCAACCAGGGGTGATAAATAAGCAGAGAAACAGAGCAAGGGGAAGGAGAATTCTGAGAGAAAAGACCCTGTTCCAGGGTGGGGGTGCAGGTGGGCACTCAGTGGCTGCCTCTCATCTACCAGTGTTTAGCTCCTCAGTCTGTAATGTGTCTAATACTTTTATCACTTATTGATAAGTAATGTTAGGGTTTTATTGCTTTGAAGAGACATCGTGAGAATCAGGACTAAGAATATGGCAACTCTGGCCTTGGCGGAACGTTCTCTGCAAGCAGGAAAGCTCTTTTCTTTGTCAGGGCCACTTTCTGCCTGGGCTACCTCTCTAGCACCCTATGACACCCGAATCTCCTTGTCTTCCCATTCCAGTTCTTCAACCCATGGAGCCCCATCACTCATAGCCTTGTCAGCTCTGCCTGATGCTCATCGCCTCTAGGGCTTTACAAGAGGAACTCCCAGGAGTGAAGCCAGTAGGCCTACTGTGCACAGAGAGCACCACAGAGCACTACTCAGCCCATCTTATTTTGACAGAAGTGGGTTCCAGTCTCACAGCTTCCCATAATCCTTCCCTGCTTTGAGAAGTGTTCCTTGGTTTCAAGCAATAGAAATAAATCTTGCCTAGTTTGACAAGGAAAAGAGGGCTGTTTTAGTTAGGGGTTTATTGCTTTGAAGAGTCATCATAACCATGACAACTCTAATAAAGGCAGATATTTAATTAGAGCTGGCTTATGGTTTCAGAGGTATGGTTCATTATTATAATGTTGGAGGCATGGCAGTGTGCATGAAGTGGAAAGTCACTTGGATGGTGTTTTGCTGGGGCAAACACATGAAGGAAAATTTAGCTGAAACAGACACAGGAGAGAGGATGTTCTGCCAAAGCAAGCAAGTGAAAGGACATATGATGAAGGATTCTTTGCTAACAGCACACATGTATTGGTCTGCCTTACATTGTGTAGTTGAGCTGCATTTGTTGGGACTCCATAGAGAGAACCACACTAAAAAACTTTTGGTGTTGTGTTGTAGTTTCTTGCTGCTTCTAAGGACTCAGGCTGGTAGTAAAATGATGTCAGCTGAGACAAACACATGTGCAGAGGCAAGACACATGCTGAGGCAAAACCCATGGAGGACACGTGATGTTTGAGGGTCTAAAAAGGACACAATGGACAGTGATAGAAGCTGAGCTTGGCTTGCTTAGAGCTAGCTGTACAATGCTCGTTAGTCTCTCATCTTCACTGATCTTTGCCTCCTTGAGAAAGGCATAGCTGAGAACTTCTCCTGGTATTTACTGGTCCCTCCTGCTGACTTGAGCCGAGGCTGAGGCCTGGCTGTTTTTGCTAGGTAGTACCACTGCTGATGATTCATGTTTGCTATCCTGACCCTACCAAACTGGACTTCTGGGTGCATCTATGAAGTGTTTGCTAGTGGATCGAGCTGCCTGCTAGCCCATGAACTGAACTGCCAATTTCCAAACAACACAGGTGGGAGTTGCTCCAAAGAACCTTTTTAAAGAGTCCACTTCCCCCACATCATTTCTTTCCCACTACCTCTGGTGGACGATGGGCTAAAAGGGAGGTTAAAGCATTTAGGAACCATCATTAAAAATAAGTTTTGAAAAATTAAAGTTACACATGCAGGGAGATATAGTGCTGGAGGAGAGTTCTACATCTTGATCTGAAGGCAGTCAAGAGGAGACTGGATTTCTACACTGGGTGGAGCTTGAGCAGAGGATATCTCAAAGTCTGGTCCCACAATGACACACATCCTCCAACAAGGCCAAGCCCACTCTAGCATGACCACACTTCCTAACATTGCTACTACTCATGGGCCAAGCATTCCAACACAGGAGAGTCTATAGGGACCATTCCTAATCAACTCACCACAATGGGTCAGCTCACAGAATGAAAAGCCGCTGAGAGTGAGGCAGGCCAAGCTATGAACAACTTGGAGGTCCTGAAATAGGGAATAGACTGCCATCTTGTTAGGACCCTTCCTATTCCTCTTTTTCCTTCTTTTCCTCTTCCTCCTCCTCCTCCTCCTCTTCTTCCTCCTCTTCTTTAACAGGATTTCATATCTTGAAGGCTGCTCTTAAACTCATTCTAGAACAGAATATGACCTTCAGACTCTTGATCCTCGTACTCAGCCACACCAATGCTGGGACTATAGAGATGCCACCCTGCCCCACTAGGATGGTGCTTTTTGCACAGCCTTTGTCCATTCCCTCTGCTGCGCTGTATCTGAGATTCCTCATCCTCGAGTCGCACTGGTCTGGCTTGAATGAAACGCCCCTTCTTTGTCTCCTTGACTGACAAGCTAAGCTAAAGCTACAATCAATAAGTGAGATTCAGACTGTTACCCGAGGAAGGTGGACGTCGGGTGGGTGGAGCTGCATGAAGCCCAAACACACCCCATCCCTCCCCTCTCACACAATGTGTGATAACAGTCAGGATCCGAGTTTGTAGAGCCGCACATTAGACTGGTGCACACAGCACTTGACTGGGCTGAAAGACTCAGTTTGACCAGCAACTGTTCTAGCAGTACCATTAACTGTGTCCTCTGTATGGTAATCTGAGCATGGAGGAATCGTGTCCTAGCCAGCAGGCTCTTATGAGCATCGAAATAGGAACCATTCGCAATATGGTTATGAAGTCAGCCTAGGTGTGTCTACCATGAAGAAAATTAGACAGTTGTGCATATGCGTGTACACAACACACACACACACACACACACACACACACACACACACACACACCACCACCACCACCATGGAGTATTACTCAGCTATGAGGAAGAACGGGAATCACTGTGTCACATGAAATGAGGCAGAGTCAGAAGGATGACTGCTGAATGTGGAATCTGCTGTGAAGGATGCTGGGAATATAAGCAGAAAGAGGCTATTAGGAAGGAAGGTGGGGACCAGAGGATGCAGGAAGAGGAGAGAAGGGTAAAGGATAGACGGATATGCAAATATGAAAACATCAAAAAGAAGCTCTTTACAAGCAAATACTTATCAGCGAAGCATCAAAATAGAGAATGTCCTTGAAGCGCATGGAAGAAGGTTATAAAACATGCAAACTGGAGGGATTGTATTGGCCCTTTGGGGCTTTGTAATATTTTTAAAGATCGAATCTTACAGACTACTTAACCTGAGATTGAATTTGGCCAGGAGCGGTGTTGCTCTGACCGTCGCTGGCGGACAGGCTACAGCGAAGCCAGAGTAAGAGAAGTGGCCCGCACAGGTGATACGTTTGGCAGTCTCCTTCCAGCCCATTTTGCAATGCAATGATCTTGAGGAACGATTAGGCTCCAGTTCATAGAGAGTTCTTCCTAACTCAGGAAAATCAACTCCAGGGAGAGCCAAGAAATGGAAAGCCGCCAGAGTGTAGGAAATGGCTGTTTGGAAGAACACGCCGGATATTCAATATGCAACGTGAAATTGAGTGGCAATGTAGCATGGTCGCTCAGCGTACAGCTTTGCATCGGGGAGACCTGCGTTTGAACTGTAACTGCGTCTCTACCCTCATCTATGTAAGCATGGTAATTGTCCAACCGCCAAATGCTGCACAGAGACTTACACTCTGGCTGCCGACGCTGCATAAGCAGCACAGATCTCAAACCCCTGCCCTCCCAGGCCTTCCACTCTGTGGGGGAGGGAAGATACGATCTCATAAAGGTAAGACATATGGTGTGTCGGATAGTGCTCCGGGAGAGAAAAAACAAGCAGGGAAGGGAGCCAGTGGGATGGCTGGTGGGGGTTACTGCTCTCTATACTGGGATTAGAGAAGGCCTTGCTGAACCTACAGCTAAAGGAAGGGAAAGGCTCCATTATTCAGGGGAAAGACTGTCCCGGCAGTGAGAGCAGCAAATGCAGAGACCTAGAGATGAGAAGGCACTTAGGAAATTCAAGGTGCAGTAAAGCAAGACATCACGGGAGGAGGTCTCATTGTACAACAAAGCCAGGGCTCTGTGTGTGTGTGTGTGTGTGTGTGTGTGTGTGTGTGTGTGTGTGTGTGTGTGTGTGTGTGATGGTGTGCACACCTTTAATACCAGCAGTCAGGAGGTAGAAGCAGGCAGATCTCTGAGTTCAAGACCAACTTGTGTTTCTAGCCAGCCAGGGCTACAAAGCAAAACTCTGTCTCAAAAAGCAATGCAAAAAACAAACAGCTGGGCACAGCAGCAAGCACCTATAATCACAGTGCTGGAGAGGCAGAGACAGGAGGATGCCCGGGGCTCTCCAACCAGCTAGCATAGCCAATTTGGTTCACTCCAGATTCAGTGAGAGAACATTTTTCCAAAATATAAGGTGGATGGACTGGAGATGAGGTTTGGGTTCTGAGTGTTTGCTGATTTAAAGAAAGAAGCAAATTTAGTTCTAAGCACCCACAACTGGCAGCTCATAAGTACCTGTAGCTCCAGGTCCAGGGAGGATCTGACACATTCTTCTGACCTCAGTGGGCAACTGCACACATGGTAGACACACACACACACACACACACACACACACACACACACACAAAGTGCAGGAGACAAACTTCTTATCTTGGCTTTTTCTTGGAGTGACACTGGAGGGTTTTGACAGGGAAAGTAACACAGCTCAGTTGTTCAAAAGTTTATTTGAGCTCCTGTGCTGTGGGCAAAACCAGAAAGGTGAAAGCTGCAGCGGAAAGTCGGAAGACTTCTGCTCTAGGCTGCAAAGTGTTTGGAAGTTGCCACTCCACCCTCGAAGCAAGCAAAAAGCTGAGCAAACCAGAAAATCAACAGCTCTCCTTAGCTGTTAGAAAAGAGGCCACAGGGCAAACTGCCATCCCTGAGACACACAAGGGAAACAGAAGCAGGATGGACTGTGGAAGTCACCTCTGCAGAGACAAGCACACAGTTAGGAAAACCAGAATCCTAATTGCTAGAGGCTTGGTGTGGATACGGCTAATTTAAAAGCCTACCAAACCCCAGGTGCAGAAGAGGTCTCAGTATTTCTGAGTTTTACTTCCAGGAACTAGGTTTTCACAGCAACACTAGAGTTTAAAACCCTGCTGCTGGAGCTCTGGAGATGGCTCAGTGGGTAAGAGCCCGTGCAAGCACGAGATGCTGAGTTTAAATCCCCAGCATCCATGTGAAAAATCTAGGCATGACTGCATGTGTCTGTAACCCCAGCTTTGGGTCATGGAGACAGGAGGATACATAATAGCTTGCTGGCTAGTGGGCGTAGGTAGTGCAAGGATAAACTTCCAGTTCAGTGAGATACTCTGTTTCATAGCACTTAGGCAGAGAGTTACAAAGGGGAGACACACCACATGCCCTTCAGGCCTCTAAATCTGTGCACAGGTACTCACATACATGTGCATATACATATGCATGTATACACACACACACACACACACACAGAGAGAGAGAGAGAGAGAGAGAGAGAGAGAGAGAGAGAGAGAGAGAGAGAGAGAGAGACGTATGTGAAACAAAGCAAAAGCACCTGTTGCTTCTGGCCTGGAAATTGGCCATCTGAAATTGATCAGGGTACCCTGTTCTTACCTGGGTCTGCCCTCTGGATAACCTATTTTCCCAGAATCTAAACCACTGGAGTTTAGGGAAGGGAAATATCTGACTTCAGCTCACTCTGGTGTTTGTTTCTTACTTAAGGGGACAGAGGACTAAGAAAAACTTGTGAAACTCAGTGCCTAGAGCATAGGCTCAGTAAACACTGAGACCTACTCAGAGCACTATAGAACTCCCTCCCCCCACTGACCTCATCACCACACCACTAATGACAGTTTGTCACAGTCCTTCTTACCCAGTGTATCATATCAGGCTACAACTAAGAGCAGTTGCTACTGTTGCAGAGGACCTGGATTCAGTTCTTAGCACCCACATGTGGTTCACTTCTGTCTGTAACTGTAGCTCTAGAGACCTCCTCACTCCAGCCCTTTAGGCACCAGGGATATACAAGGTGCACATCCATATGTTCAGGCAAAGCACTCATACACATAAAATAAAATAATAGGTTTTTTTAAAAAGATGCTAAGAACTCAAAAGTAAGGAGCATGCAAAAACAGGCAAAATAAACACAGCAAACTTCTAAGAAAGAATAGAAAACAAAGGCAAACACTGGCATCAAGAATAATGTAATATAGCCAGTGATGGTGGCACACACCTTTAATGCCAGCACACAGAGGCAGAGGCAGAGGCAGAAGGCAGAGGCAGAAGGCAGAGGCAGAGGCAGAGGGCAGAGGCAGAGGCAGAGGCAGAGGCAGAGGCAGAGGCAGAGGCAGAGGCAGAGGGCAGAGGCAGAGGGCAGAGGCAGAGGCAGAGGCAGAGGCAGAGGCAGAGGGCAGAGGCAGAGGGCAGAGGCAGAGGCAGAGGCAGAGGCAGAGGCAGAGGCAGAGGCAGAGGCAGGGGCAGAGGGCAGAGGCAGAGGGCAGAGGGCAGAGGGCAGAGGGCAGAGGGCAGAGACAGAGGCAGAGGGCAGAGGGCAGAGGCAGAGGCAGAGGCAGAGGCAGAGGGCAGAGGCAGAGGCAGAGGGCAGAGGCAGAGGCCAGAGGCCAGAGGGCAGAGGCCAGAGGCCAGAGGGCAGAGGCAGAGGCAGAGGCAGAGGCAGAGGGCAGAGGCAGAGGCAGAGGGCAGAGGCAGAGGCAGAGGCAGAGGGCAGAGGCAGGTAAGTTTGAGGCCAGTCTGGTCTACTGAGTGAGTTCCAGAGCTACACAGAGAAACCTTGTCTCAAAAACCAAAACAAAAGCAAAGGATGGCAGGAAACAAATGAAGAATAAGCTTGCTGGGCTCATTAGTAGACCAGGTGTAGATAGGACGGAAGTGCCAAGCTAGAGGACTTTGCAATAGAACTTGCAAACTGACGAGCAAAACCAAAAATCAAACAGAGAAAACAGACTGAAACAGAACAGAATGCCTAAGAACTGTGAAGCAGCTTCAAAGGGTGTGACCTACACAGGATCAAAGTGCTGGAAGTAAGATGGGGGAGGGGAGTACAAAGCCGGCAACTAAGGCTTTCCCCACCATCGAACACCTGACCACAGACCCAGGATGCTTAGAGGATTGATGTCCAACAAAAGTAATTAAACAAGGTGTTTAGTACCTGCAATCTCAGCACTTGTCAGGCTGAGGCAGGAAGATCACCAAAAGCTCAAGACCAGATTGTGTTACTGAGGCTCTATCAAAGAACAAAAACAAACAAAAAACCCAAAACAACAACAAAAGGAATAAAAATCCAATTACCTAAGGGGGGGAGGGAATAAGAATCTTGAAGGACGCCAGGAACCTGCCCAGCACCAAGTACTGAGGAAAGTAGTGATGGTAGCATCAGCAGATTTCAGAGGCAAAACTTAGTTTTTTGAGGGCTAAAACTGATTACTTATAATAATATGTACTTTTCTTAACTCTTTGCTATTCTAAGACCAAAAGCTGTTGGCTTCTAGTAATAAACTCTTGGGGGCAGTAGCAGGAATTGAGAAGAAAAAAGGCTTAATTGCTAGTCTTCTTCTCTCTCTGGCTGGGCTCCAGAGCCCCTCACTGGCCAGGCAGGAGTCTTGGAGCCTGTTAATCCTTTGTGAACCAGAGAGAAAAGAAAATGAAAGAAGGGAGAATTCAAGCACACACATAGACACACTTATACACACACACCCTGGCCAGGCCCAACCACCTGCTTCATCAACTCCACAAGGGTTCATACATACTTACACATATATACGTATACCTACACACATATAGAGAAACAGACATATACATATATATACATTTGGTAGATGCCCCCCATCCACACTCCAAACCATATGCATGTATTTAGTGGGTGGATAAGGCAGAGCCCTAGATGCCAGACCCTTCTCATACCCTCTTAGACAACAGTTGTCCCTGCTGTGTGAGATGGGACGGCTGGTGGGACAGTGGCATAGCTGTTTTGGCATAGCCCTCTCTGATTGGATTTGAGGGCTGTTCCACAAGAAAGAATCCATGCCTGGTACTGCAAAACCTGACCAAAAACCATGGCTGGGGAGGTCTTAGACCCCATGCGGGAACTTATTAGTTATTTTGGTAATTTGACATCATGTCAAACTGCCTTCTACATGTTACTCATTACAGTCATAGACAAATGTCACTTCTGGCATTAATCAGAGAAGCTTCTCTTTGCAGTGAACAGTGAACGTGGAGATTCCTGGTGGTTCGAGGTGCCGAGAGTGACTGTTCAGTGTTCAGCCCTAAGGAGGACATTATACCACCCCCTTTAGGGTTCAAGGAACATTGCAGAAGAGGAGCAGAAAGAATGTAAGATCCAAAAGACAGGGAGAAGGGTTGTGAAATGCCATCTTTTGAGTAGCATACGGGTAATGAAATCATGACCTCACAGCATCTGCGGCTGCCCACACTGGGCATGTAGCTGGATCTGTCAAAGGTCGATCGTGGATTGAAGAGGGTGTCACACAATCGTATTCCTCCATCCTAAACTATTGGATAGTGATGGATTCTTCGGGGAGGGTACCATTGTCTTCAGCTGTGCAGCTACTGGACTCCAAAGACTAGTTGGAGTATCTGTGGTCAAAATTCACCAATTAAAAGACAAAAATTTTAGAGCTGGGGTGGAGCTCAATGGTAGAGTACTTGCACAGGAAGCACAATCTTCAGACACATAAAAATAGCTAGCTAGCTGGGTAGATAAACAGACAAATGGACAGACAAACAGGCAGAGAAAAGCAAAATAATCCTGGGCTGAAGAGATGATGCTGTGGTTAAGAGTGCCTCTTGCAGAGGAACCAGATTTGGTTCCCATCACCCAACTTGGATACCATGCAACTACTTGTAACTCCAGCTCCAGGAGATCTAATGCCTTCTTGTGATCTCCAAGAATACCTGCATGCCCATGTGCATACACATATGCACACACACATATGCACATTAATTTTTGAAAAAACAAAAAGTATTAAAGTGAATTGAGAGCATAGTCCAAATATATTCTACATGAAAGAAATCTATTTTCAACTCAAAGACCCACACACTTCACAGTAAATGGGCCGGATATGCAACTTACCATAACACTGTCTGGAAAAAGGCAAAATGGCCGCATTTCAGACATTTTCAGTACAAAGACAGTTATCAAGGATACAGAGTTATCAAGAATATATTTCATAATGTCAAAGGGTCAATTGTTTAAGATAATGTTAATCCCTAATGCATAAGTGCCAACCAACTGGACAAAATGCATAAAGTAAAGATGGGTAGACCTACAAGGGACAGAATTGGCAGGCAGGCCATCAGCAAGATGTCACTGAACTCAACACCACCATCAATTCAATGGCTACAACTGATACCATTAGCAATTTCATCCAAGAACCACATACATTCATCTCAAGTTCATATGGATCATTCATCAATATCACCTACATTCTGGGCAACATAATATACCTCTACAAATTTAAATTGAAATATGCATGTGTGTATACAAATATATGTGTATGTGTGTATATATATAATCATATATCTAATCTCAAAATCAAATATAGGTGACCTATTTTTTTAAGAGAAAGGTTTTGGAAAAGTTCCTTAAATACATGGGAATTAACGTACTTGGCAATACAAAGATCAAATATTAAAAAACTCAAAAATATTTTCTCAGTCGATAAACAGTGTTTGTTAGCGACTAGAGAAATGGCTCAACCATCAAGAATAATGAGAAAGAACCAACTAAAGGCTCATTATGCTAAAGGCTCATTGTCCATTAATGAATGGACAAGGAATAGCAGTCGAGAAACGACACAAGATTAACACACAAAATCAATTGTAACCAGCAACAGTAAAATTTGATATTAGAGACAGAGTAACCATTACACCGACAGCCCCAAAATAGATTGTGCAGAGTTCTATGCAATGAAGTATATATAAAACTTACTTGAGGAACAATATAAAACTCTCACTGAAGACATGGAACAGCCCCAGATGAGCGGAGAGATAGCCCATGTTCATGGAGAGGGAGGTTTACATTGTCAGGTGTTAGCTCTTCCCTATTTGAACTGTGTATACAGCACTGCACTAATAAAAAGACAGACAAAGCCAGGTATGGTGGTGCATGCTGTTAGACACAGCACTGGGGAGGCAGAGGCAGGTGGATCTCTGTGAGTTCAAGGCCAGCCTGGTCTACAGAGTAAATTCCAGAACATCCAGGGCTATGCAGAGAAACCCTGTCTCAAAAACAGAACAAAAACAATTATTTTGTCTATACATAAACAGCAGATAAACTTTGCAGCAAAAGTTTCCAAACAGACAGTACAATATTGACAGAGAACAGAGCTGGAGGACTGACACTAGCAGACTTTAACTGATAAGCAACAGTAATCAAGACTGTGCAGTACTGATGAGAAAAGAGTCGAGATCGATGAAACAGAGCAGAGGACCCAGAAACACACACACACACACACACACACACACAGACACACACCCAAACACACACACAGAGTACATAGATACATAGATATGCCACAAAGGCAAAATATATGAGAAAAGATTGCCTTTCAACAAAGGGTGTTGTAGCAACTAGCATGCAAAGGGGAAAAAAGGGAAATCTATATACTGACATTCAGAATGAATTATGGACTCCACATTTAGGTGAAAACTGATATCCATTAATATAGGAAAGAATCTAGACAACCATGGTTTTTGTTGTTCTTGCTTTGCCTTTTCTGCTTTAAAAATTTTTGAGAATATAATTTAATTACGTTTCTCCCTTACCTTTCCTCCTTCCAACCCCCCTCCTCTCTACTTAAAATTCACAGTGTCTTTAAAAAATTGTAATTATATGAATATATATATTCCTAAATATATCCCATTCGGTCCCTATAATGCAGCCTGTATGCATGTTTTCAGGGCTGACTGTTTGACTAGACAGCCAATTGATGTTCTCTCCCCTGGGGAAGACCACTTTCCCCACTCGCAGCTCCTCTCGGTAGCCTGTAGTTCTTTGTGTAAGGCTGAGGTCTCCTGGGCTCTCCCTGTGCTGTTATTCTTGTTCAGCTCAAGTTTGGGAAGTCATGTTGATGAAACTCTCCAGGTCTAGCTTCTGACATTACCAAGAGACATAATCTACAGCAAACTCCCTGAACTTCTAGTTCTTACAGTCTCACACCTTCGGCCATGATGTTCCCTGAGCCTTAGGTGCAGGCAGGAGTGTTTTGCAGGTGCACTCATTGGGACTGGGATCTGCAACTCTGCATTTTGATTGGCTGTAGTTTTCTGTAGTGGTCACTATCTGTTGCAAAATAGAACTTCTTGATGAGAGGTGAAGACCACTTACCTGTGGGCCAAAGGATAAATGTTTATAGATTGTTGTTAGGGACTATGATGGTTTAGTAAATTGAGGGTTGTAAATTCTTCCCTCATAACCAGAGTCTCACTAGCATTGAGTACTTAGCCAGGTTCCAAGTATCTGGCCTAGTCTTCCTCTTGTTGAGTGGGTGTTAAGTTCAATTAGAGAGGTGTTGGTTACCACCGAGGGAAGCATGCCTCTACTCCACCGTTAGGGCTATCATGCCATGCTGGTTGTTGATGTGGTTTATAGGTGTCATAGCTGGGTAGGACTGGTGGTTGCCTCCCTCCTTTTGAAGCATGTGCAACACTTTCTGGTACCATGAAAGAAAATCTTGGTTTTAACAGTGACTGTTTAGTGACCACTGGTAATGGCAAAAGAGAGGGAGTAAATATGCAGGTGTGCACTGACAAGTACACACACACACACACACACACACACACACACACACACCCCACGGGCCAAAGACCTTAAAAGGCTTCTCACCAAAGAACATATACACATAGCAAACAAACGCATTTACTCCCTCTCTTTTGCCATTAGGAAAACACAACTGAAAACAATCATACCATGCACCACTATGCACTTATGAGAATGGCCAGAGTCCAGAACACTGACAACACTGAAAGCTGGCTAGGATGTAGAACTATAGGAGCTTCCATTTATTCCTGCTAGGAACGCCAAACAGCAGAGCCAGGCTGGAACACAGTTAGCAGTTTCAAAACAAAACAGACTCTTACCATACACTCTAGGAAGTGTACCTCTTGGTACTTACTTAAAGGAATAGAAAATACATTTACACAAAAATCCACAGGAAAGTGTGGAAATGCAGCTCGGTGGCAGAGTGCCTGCCTAGCACATGCAAGGCCCTGGCTTTGGTCTCAAGAGCCCCCCACCACATACCCAAGCACAGGAGCATGCCTTTGAATGCACGCTCATGTTTACACACGGGAAGAAGAATCTACCCGGACAGCTGGAGCAGACGATTCTTCACCACATTGTTGAGTGCCCAAGATGTCCTTGATTATCTGACCTGGTAAATAAATTGTGGCGATGGAAAGTCAGTGTTGAAAAGTAATGAGCTCCTGGGGTCTTATGCCCTCGTCTGGCCTCCAGGAGACCAGGCATGCACACCATACACAGACAAAAAAAAAAAAAACCAAACAAACAAACAAAAAAAAAAAACCCGAAACTCTCAAGCACATAAGATAAATGAAATTTCAATTATTTTTAAAGGAATGAGCTATCAAATCATGAAAGGATTCAGAGGAAACACATGTATATTACTTTGCTGGCTAGTTCTATGTCAACTTGACATAACCTGTGGTCATCTGAAAGGAAGGAATCTTAATTGAGAAAATACCTCCAGAATACATGGCTGGAAGCAAGCCTATAGGGTATTTTCTTAATTAGCGCTTGGTGGCAGAGGGCTTAGCCCATTGAAGTTCTGTAAGAAAGCAGGCTGAGCAAGCCATGAGGAGCAAGCCAGTAAGCAGCACTCCTCTGTGGCCTCTGCCTCAGCTCCTGCCTCCAGGTTCCTGCCCCACTTGAGTTCCTGTCCCGACTTTCTTCAGTGATGGTCTACAGTGTGGAAGCATAAAATAAACAAACCCTACCCTTCCCAGCTTGCTTTTGGTGATGATGTTTCTTCATAGCAACAGTAACCCTAACTAAGATGGTTACTAAGTGAAGGAAGCCAGCCTGAAGAGATGGTTTGACTCTTATTCCAGCTACATGACTTTCTGGGAAAATCAAAACTAGAGAGCCAGGCAAACGACTGGTGGTTGCTAGAGTTAGAAGGGAGAGAGAGATGGACAGGCAAAGCATTTTTAGGGATTTGAGGGTGTGGGGGTCACAGTGGAAAAGTATTGGTGATGCTGTGATGGCAGATACACATAAACGTACGTTTGCCGGCTCGCAGACTGTATAGTAAGAGTAAACTGTGGTCTTTTAGTGAGAATGGTGTGCCAATGCTGGGTCATTGATTACAGTGAATGCACCATTCTGGTGGAGGTGCTAATGAGGGAGGCAGCTTGTGTCCAGGAAGGGACTTATAGGAAATCTCTGCTCCTCCCGCTGAAGTAATTTGGGGGAGGAGTGCCTGGGCTTGATGGCAATGCCCCAGCTTCCTCAGTCACTGCAGTTACTTAGAGGCATGGAATTCAAGGCAGCCTAAGTAAGTACGGTGAGATCCTATGACAAAACCCAAACCAAAACAAAAATATTAGACCTGTAATCCTAGCATTTGGAAGGGTAAAGCAATGACGGCTTCACCTTTGAAGTCAGTGTAGACTTTGTAACAAGCACTGAGCTAACCAACTGTTACATCGAACACAGTGACTTCCTGTTTCAAAAGACAAACAGAGCCTAGAGGATGCCTCGATAGAGGGGATAAAGGCAAACCTGAGGACCTGAATTCAACTGCTGGAACCCACATAAAGATACACAAAGAAAACCGACTTCACAGAATCATCCTTTGACCTCCGTGTTCATACTGTGGTGCATACATGCTCACAGCTGCGCATCACACACACAGTAATAAATTGTTTAAATTTTTAAAACTTGTTATGAGGCTACAGTTGCTTTAAAAATAGTTTATTTAATTTAAAAAAAACAGGTGAGAGATGATGGTAGCTTGGGCAAGAATAGTAACTGAAGTAGGGGAGATGATTTCATTTTGGATATATTTTCAAAGAAAAGTCAAGAGATGCTGCCAGAGTATTTGATGCTGCCTGTGAGGGCAATGGAAGCAACTGCCTGGAGTGCATAAGACAACAGGGGATCAGTGGTAGGGGCTGGGCATCAGTGGTAGAGTAAATACTTAGTATACATAGGGTCCTGGGTTTGATCTCCAGTAACACACACACACACACACACACACACACACACACACACACTGAACACATTTATGCAGGCAATAAATGTGCACTGGGGTGACAAGTGTGTCTTATGCCATCACACCCAGCTCATAGCAGATATGCATCACTCTGCAAAATCTCATAAAATTTCAGAAGATGCCCTTCTCAATGTCGTCATATACTAATAAGGGTGGGGGTTGCCTGCAGGACCCACAGGGAGGGAACCAGGAGAGGCTGGCTGAGTTCTACACAGCTCCTAAAAGCCCCCTTCCATACCCTGCAGTTTCTCGTCAGCATTTCAGTTCTGGAAAGAGCAGATAAACTGTGTTTGGTAGAGAGAAAAACAAGAATGACTCATGCTAGGACGAGTGCAAAATAATAAAGCTATAGATAACGCTCCACAACCCGGAGACAAGCTAAGGCATCTTCCTTCCTGAGTGATATTGGTTTACCTGAGGCTGTGTGCAGCCGTCAGACTCAGGCTGAAGCATCCCTATCGTTGATTGGCTTGTTTGTTTTATGTGTACATATGTGAATACATTTGCATGAGTTTATGTATATCACGTGCATATGGCATATACCTGAGGAGGCCAGGAGAAGGTGCTGGCCTCTCTGGAGCTGGAGTTACAGATAGCTGTGAGCTGCCTTATGTGGGAGCTGGGAACGAAATGGGGTCCTCTGCAAGAGCAACAAGTGCTCATAATGGCTGAACCGTCTCTCCAGTCACTCCTGTCATCGGTGAGCCGTGCAAGTTGTCACACTTCTGTTTTCTCCCTTTCCTAAAGTAAAGTATTATGGTAATGTATCCATTTTACAGATGGAAAAGTAAGGTTTAGACAAGGAAGTCATTAGAGAATGAGTCTCAAATCTGGGCTGGGTTTTTCTTTACCCATGCATTATCTGTCATGCTGCCCACATGCCCTCACCTTTGGATTGATAAGGATAGTTGGCCTTCCGTGAGCTCTTCCCCATGCCAACACTTGGCAGTTCACAGTTAGTGGTCAGAAGTATCAAACCAACTTTACAAACAAAGAAATGAAGGTTTAGGTCTAGAAAACAAAAGAACGCCACTAGCGACCCTTTAGCCGCTATGTTAAGGTACAAGCAGTATGGTCCCAGGTCCCCGGATCCAACAGCAACATGTATTACTAGCAGTAACTCCAGGAACTTTACCAGAGGGGCTGAGGGTGTAATTCAGCTGCCTAGCATTCACCTGCTGTTGTGTTCAATCCCAGCACTGAAAAAATTGGATACAGTGACACACACCTGTAATCCCAGAAGTTGGAAGGTCAGAGGGTCAAAGATTCGAGGTCAGACTCAGATGCATGTGAGACCCTATCTCAAAAAAGGGGAAAAATGTGTGTGTGTGTGTATGTGTGCATATATGTGTGTGCAATATATGTGTGTATGTATATGTGTGTATGTGTGCATATATGTGTATGTATATGTGTGTGCGTGCATGCATGTATGTATATGTATGTATATGTGTGTATGTGTGCATATATGTGTGTATGTGTGCATATATGTGTGTATGTGTGCATATATGTGTATGTATATGTGTGTGCGTGCATGCATGTATATGTGTGTGTACATACATGTGTGTGCATGTATGTGTGTGTTTGTGTTGGTGGTAAAGAAAACCTCCAGCCATTGTGGCTCACATCTGCCACCTCAGCATTTAGGAATCTGAGAAAGATTAGGAATTTGAGGACATCCTGAACTGAATTATGAGTTCAAAGCCAGTGTGGACTATATAGCAAGATCCTGTCTCAAAAAGAAAAGAAATAATAAAAAGAATTAATAAACCTTCTTTTCTGAGATTACCACTTGCTATGGTTTATATTAGAAATGTCCTAGAAACAGATGGATTTCTGTGAGTTTGAGGCCAACCTGGTCTACAGAGTGAGTTCAGGAACAGCCATGGCCACACAGAGAAACCCTGTCTCAAAACAACAACAACAAGTAATAATAATAATTCCAACACTAGAAGTGTCCCTGTAGGTCCCCAAGTGGAGCTGCTTCACGGGGTTGTGAAACGTTTTGGGTGGATGGCCCGGTGGGTCAGACGGGCCTTCCAAGTCATATTAGTTACCTTCCTTGTTCCTTGTGACAAGATACTGGATAAGGAGCAACCAAATGAAGAAAAGACATTTTGGCTCACAGTCTGAGGGTACAGGCCATCATGGTGGGGTGGGGATGGTGACAGAACAGCTCTTACGGTGGCAGCTAGAATGGGAGGCAGCTGGTCACACGGTGCCCACAGATGGGGAGCAGAGAGCGGTGAATGCTGGCGTTCTTCCCCCTTTCCTCTCTTTATTTACTCTCGTGTTGTGGTGCAGCTTACATTCAATACGACCCTTCCCTCCTCCGCTAATTCGTCCTGGAAATGCCGGCACAGACACACCCACAGGTGTGTCTCCTGAGTGAGTCTAAAACCAGTCCACTTGGCAGTGAGGGCTGGTTAGCACAGGGTTGTAGCCTGGGCTCTTCTTCTGGTCTCCTTCCTCTGCCTCCTGACTGACTCATCAAGATATACACTCCCTTCACTGAGCCGCCCAGTTACCATGCCTCCCACTACGGTGGCGCCCCATCCCCCACCCCATGATTGCTGCTTTGGTGAGTAACACTTTCATGTTTTCCCTATACAGGTGTATACATGTGTATATATTTTTAATAAAATAAGATCATATCACTGTTGCTTTCAACCTGCCTTTCCCACTCTCTCCCTTAATAATATGCTGTCAACATTTTTCTACTTTGATTATTTTCTACAGAAGTGACTGTTTCACTCTCTTGGGTCATGTACCTATTTGAGAATCCTGAAAAATCTTTCTTCCAGAAATATACACACTCCCACACAATTATGCACATGATTTCAGAAATTCCAGGAGCCCTAGACCCTGGCTGAGAGCCCTGATATGACAAGTTCTAATGTCTCCATGACATCATCACAGAAGGAAGCTGAATAAGTTCTCAGGTCAGCTTTAATCAGCCCCTCTGATTGGACATTTAGATTACTCCTTGAGTTGTTTTTTTACTGCTATAATCAATGCTGAGGTAACTATTGCTATAGATGGGTTTAGCCCAGGTTACTTCCTTGGGATCAATTCTGAGAGTATATTTACTTTTAAGACTTTTGATTGTGGTGTTTTATTTTGCTTTATTTATTTTATTATTTTATGTGTATGGGTGTTTTGCCTACATATATGTAGTACCACATACGTATGTGATGCTCCAGAGGTCAGATCCTCTGAAACTGGTGTTATGGATGCTTGTGAGTCACCATGTGGGCACTGGGAGACCAACCAGGATCCTCTGGAAGAGCAGCAGTCACTTGAAGCACTGAGCCATCTCTTCAGCTCCGGTTTTGTGCCTTTTTAATGCTGGCTCGGAATTTTTCTTTCTCTTTTTGCTGTCTTGAAGGCAATGATTGCTCTGACTCCAGGGTCTGGGTTGGTACTGTCAGCTTTCTCTGTCCAACACAAATCCTGAAGTCTAAGCTGCTGAGACAGAGAGAGAGAGAGAGAGAGAGAGAGAGAGAGAGAGAGAGAGAGAGAGAGAGAGAGAGAGAGAGAGAGAGAGAGATCTAAGTATTTGTTTAATTTTGCAGCAGGTTGGCACCGATGTACAGGTCCAGAGGACTACTTGCAGAATTCAGTTCTCTTCTTCTACCAGACTTGGTAGCAAGTACTCTTACCCACTGAGTCATCTCTCCGTCCGTAAGACCTTTCTTTGATGATCTCTTTGTTCTGCTACAAAAGCCATCACAGGCTGTTTTAGAAAGAAAGAGGAAGAAAGAAAGAAAGCAAGAGAGAGAGAGAGAAAGAAAGAAAGGAAAATAAAATAAAGGAACACTCAAACAAACAAAAAAAGCCACTTTTGCTGATTTTCATGTTTAAATTGTAACTTTTTTGTACCCAAAGCAACCAGAAGCTCCTTTCTCCCATGGTGGTGGTATGGTTTGGCTGTTTCTTCCCTCCCATTTTAGACAATCAAATAAAATTTACTGGGAAGGGGAATTAAAACAACAGCAACAACAAAAAGACCTCTTTAAGTTCAGCATCAGACCTCCACGACTAAGTTTATAAGGAGAAACCAGAACACAATGACAAATGTTTATTGTACTACACTGCAAGATCAGGACACACAGCCTGGAGGGAAAGAGGGTGCCATGTGCCAGTTTAACTGCTAAAGCTTTCATTAACTGCAGTGTTAAATACAACCACCAACCAGGGGGAGGATGACCTGAATACTTCAGGATAGGGAACTCCAAGTGAACTCTATTGAAGTCTTGAAATAGAGTCCAACGGCTTTCCTGGTAACAATGTAACCTTTCCAGTTTACGCAAATACGTCATGCAATAGTTCATTCTCTGCAAACCCGGGAAGAGGATGTGCTGGGGAACCCAGTTTCCTGATGGATTTAAAAGTCACGAAGGAGCTGGGTGTGGTGAGTACACCCTTAATCCCAGCTCTCAGGAAGTAGAAGCAAACGGAATTCTGTGAGTTTGAAGCCAGGCTGGTCTACATAGCACACTCCAAGCCAGCCATGATATATAGTAAGATCTCGTCATAATAAAATGTGATAGAGTGTGGTTGAAAGAGATGTTCTCTACAGGTCCGTGGCATTTAACTACTTAGTCCCCAGTTGGTTGCTATTTGGCAAGAGTTAGGAGGTGGCCTTGTTGGAGGAGATGTGTCACTGGGACTGGCTTAAAGTTTCAAAAGCCTCCCACTGGTCTCAGCTAGGTCTCTGCGTCCTGTTTGTGGGTTGAGATGTGAGTTCCTGGGTTAAGGTTAGGGTTAGGGTTAGGGTTAGGGTTAGGGTTAGGGTTACGGTTAGGGTTAGGGTGCCATGCCTGCCATGCCTGCCTGCCTGCCGTGCTTCCCACCATGGTAGCAATGGCTTCCTGTCCCTCTGGAACTGTAAGCTTCAAAAGAACTCTTTCTTCTATAAGTTGCCTTGGTCGCGGTGTTTTCCCAAAATGATAGAAAAGTAAGGAAGACAATGTTAAAAGATATCGATAAGTTATTATTATTTAGGTTGACCATGTAGCTCAAAGGGAAAGTCCTTGCCTTGCAAATACAAAATGCTGGGCTCAGTCTCTGTTGTTTATCTGCCCGCCCTTTCCCCCACCTCTCTCCGTCTCTCCCCCTTTTTCTTTAAGGCGCGGTCTCTCTGTGTGGCTCTGGCTCTCATGAAACTTGATGTATAAACCAGGCTGTCTTCAAACTCACAATGATTCACCTGCTTTTATTGTGTTATGCATGCAGAAAAGATTTTATTATTCTTCAAATTCAGTTTAAGTGGTGTGTGTGTGTGTGTGTGTGTGTGTGTGTGTGTGTGTGTGTGTGTGTTCATTCCTGTGCATGTATAAATCAGAGGTCAAAGTCAGGTGTCTTCCTCCATACTAGACAGGGTCTCTCATTGAACCTGGAACTCACTGGTTTGGCTAAACTGATTGACCAGCAAGCCCCAGGGATGCTCCTGGCTCCATCTTCCCAAGGCTGGTATTACAGGTTTGTGCCACCTCACCTATGTCAGAAGGGAGGGAGGGAAAGAGGGAAGGAGGGAGGAATGGCTGTTATTTCTTTATTTAGAGTTAAGGCCTAGCTATTTAACCTAGACCAAGAAATGAAGATTCTGCTGCCTCAGCCTTCGAAGTGCTGGAATTATAGCCAGACCACTACCCACACCGCTAGACTTTCCTCTCTCTCTCTCTTTTTCTAAATTACACACTGGAAATAATAATTGGATAAATAAAAGCTGCAATGAGGGTATTAAGCATTTGACGAGAGATACACTAAGGGCTTTGTACACACACCAGCTTAGACACATCAGCTCTCTGAGACCCACTAGGGTTGGTTCCTCAAACCCTGAGTGGCAAGGAGTCGAAGAAAGACTAGGTACACAAGGTGCAGGTACACGATAACGCTGGGACCGGGTGGGGGTCCTGCCCTACCGAGTGTCAACGTGCACAGCACAGGGGAGGGTTAGTTAGTCCAAGGCCTCTGTGGAAGGTGAGCAG
The DNA here is from genome assembly GCF_021556685.1 of Rattus norvegicus. Lineage (NCBI taxonomy): Eukaryota > Metazoa > Chordata > Mammalia > Rodentia > Muridae > Rattus > Rattus norvegicus. The sequence goes on along the minus strand of NC_141536.1, from coordinate 77,380,683 downwards.
TCTCAGGCTGTAAACCTCTGGGAGGGTAAACGGCAGTTGCTAGTCTTTGCATGCACTGGCTATCCATTCCCACTGGGACTCCCACGGAACACTTTGCCATCCCTCCCGAGCCTCGCTGGGGTAAAGCTTGGCCACTCCCGTGGGGCTAAGGCACTGGAGCACTCAACACGGCCATGCCTAGATCCACAACACACATTCACAGGAGGTTTCCTCTGTCCACACACACAAGCCTCTGTGACGAGGTGCCGTCGGCCCCATTTTGCAGACCCCTGAGCTGAGACTAACAGTTAGCCATGCCTGTCCCGTGTTTCCGGGTATCTGCTTCAGAGAGTTCCCTCCCTCAGCGGATATTGGCTAAACTGATAAAAGCAACCATTAAAGTGCCCCGACCAGAGGGTGGGAAGGCGTGGAAGGAGTCGTCCCCCAGCTTTGGGGGCGGAGCTCTCTTAGCTCAGACTACAGTTGTCTGTTTCATTTGACTCAAGAATGTTGAGCAGGAAAAAAAATCTCACACTCACAGCCAGCTAGTAGGTGTCGGGAGGCTGTGAACACAGGATGTCCTGAAGCCCCTACACTGCTTCTCTAGTGCCGGGAATAAGTGGTCAAGCTCAGGTGGCTTCCAAGCCCTCACTTTCCTTTCCCTGCCTTTGTAGCACATGTCTCTCTGCCCATGGAGAGAACCAAGCCATCACTGCAGTCATGGAACAAGGCCTCCACTTTGAGAACCCAGTGCTGAATTCAGTGTTCTCTTTAATCCTCACTCCTAAACTTAAATCGGTGCAGTGGCACGATTTACAACCGCTCCTGCCACCTAACTGTAAACAGAAATCACTGAATCTGGGGTGGTGCTCAGTCAGGAAACCGCTTGCCCCACAGCATGAGGACCTGAGGTTGGATCCCCAGTATTTACACTTAAAAGACCACGGCAGTGGCTCACATCCCTAACCCCAGCACTGAGGACACAGATGGCTCTATCTCTGAGTCTCTCTGGCCAGCTAACCTTACTGTATCAATGAGCTCAGGTTCAGTAAGAGAGCCATTCTCAAACAAGTAAGGTGGAGGGTTATCAGCATAGCTTACGGTGTACGCTTGCCGTCTAAGCATGAAGACCTGTACTGATAAGCTAGAGCACACAAGAAGGAAAGAACGCATGCCCAAAGGTTGTCCTCTGACCTTTAAACACATCTGTGCAATGTGCACACCCTCATTCATTCACATACACATACATGCATACATACACATGTGCACATACACACACGTGCACACACACAGAGAATAATAGATAAGACAATAGTTGAAAACTAAGGTGGAGAGAAACTGAGAAAAACACACCCACCCCCCCGCCAACCTCTGGCCATCAGATACACAAGCACAGGTGAATGCACACACATATGCACAGACACACAAATGAGAATAGGCTAATATTGAAGGGGGAGCAGGAGCCATGTCTAATCCCTTGCCTTTAAGAAATACCACTCCAGGGGTTGGGGATTTAGCTCAGTGGTAGAGCACTTGCCTAGCAAGCGCAAGGCCCTGGGTTCGGTCCCCAGCTCTGAAAAAAAGAAAAAGAAAAAAAAAAGAAAGAAAAGAAATACCACTCCAAAATTAATAATTCGCTCACATGCATGACTACAGTTACCTTTGCCCTCTATGTGCTTTTAATAAAGCTGTTGTTGTTGTTGTTGTTGTTGTTGTTGTTTGTGTATGGGTGTTTTATCTGCATGTTTGTGCACTACAAAGAAAGTGTCAAATACCCTAGGACTAGAGTTAAAGGTCACTGTGAACCGTCGGTGAATAATGTGACTCCAACCTGGTCCCTCTCTCTGGAAGAACACCAAGTACCCTTCACCACTGAGCCACCTCTCCAGTCCCTGCCATCACTCTTATGACAAGTCCAGTAGCTAATGTCAGTCTCTTGGAGAACCATAAACTGTTCTAACCCAGAATATGTTAGCTCCTAAAAACACAGTGGATTACAAGAGGAAGTTGCAAGACCCTCCGAAGTCCTAAGAAAACCACAGGCGCTGCAGTCAGAGTCTGGATGGTCACTTACCCTTCCCCATCTGAGCAATGGGAGTCAAAGGATGTGTCAGCCTCACAGAATCCCTCACATGGCTGCATGAGGCGACAGCCAGAGTGCCTGACACACTGAAAGAGCAACACTTCCAGTACTTCCCTTCCTAAATAATATGGGACAGTTGAAAGCTTCTGACTATTTTTAAAGATCTCCAAGGAGGGAGACCATAGCATCCCTGGGTAGCTGGTGCCTGTGTTTAACAACCCACTTAGATGATGTGTGAATATAGCACAGAGGCCCACATCCAAGGAGGCTGACAAGGCTGGGAGGCATGCCAAGCAGCCTGCTGGACCGCCACCATCCCGTACCTTCCCCCGCCATATATATATATATATGCGCAGCGCATGCTTAGCCCTCCTCCAGGCCACCCTCCAGTTCCCTGGTCTGGAAGCTTTTCAATCTCCTAACCATTCCAACACCTGTTGAGTGTGATGTTCTTCAGGTATTTGCCAAAAAACGGACAGGTACCAAGACTGTCGAGTTAATTCATTAGTTAATTCAAGACTCACATTCAAAATGTTTTCTGCATCGCCAGGGTCCTAAGTGCAAGTTATGAAAGAGCAACAAAGCCCACAAGGTCCCTAACCTCACAAAGCTCTCATCCTTGCAAGGGCCCCACCTTACAAATAAACACAAACTATGTCAAACAATGAAAAGTGGTATGGGGGAACCGGAGAGCTGGCTCAGTGGCTAAGAACAGAACTGTTGTTTTGAGAGTAGAGACAACTGTTCCATACACACGGGGTGACCTCCATGAGGAAGGAACATACCAGATTGGATGGACTCAGGGGACGTTTGTGTGTATTCTGCTCCTCTGGGGAACCACAAGTTTCTGGAGGCCAAGTGCAGGCTAGAGATGGACCCTGGGCTCTGGAAAACCTAGCTGTCTTAGGGTTTCCATGCTGTGAAAAGGCACCATGACCAAGGCAACTCTTCTAAAGGACAACATTTAATAGGGGCGTACAGCTTCAGAGGCTCAGTCCATTGTCATCATGGCAGGAAGCATAGCAGAGTCCAGGCAGCCATGGTGCTGGAGAAGGAACTGAGAGTTCTACATCTTGATCTGGGGGCCGCCAGGAGACTGACTCCTCTGCAGTCAGTCAGGAGGAGGGTCTCTTCCACCCTAGGCAGAGCTTAAGCATAGGACCTCAAAGCCCACACCCACAGTGACTCACTTCGTTCAACAAGGCCACACCTCCTAATAGTGCCACTTTCCATGGGCCAATCATATTCAAACCACCATACTGCCCCTGCCTGCCACACTCTAACTGCAAGACAAGTCATCAACTTCCTGGAGTCTCAATCTCTTCCTCGGGGAAAATGAAGTCAGAACAGTATTTACCTCACAGCACTGTGAGGAGACTCAGAGACTTGCAGTGTTTGGCATCCAAAGAAGGTTCTCCCTGTAGCTACGGAAATTCCAGGAACCATTCCTTTCTCCTACTCCTCCCTAGGGAGAGGGGGAACAGAAAGACAGAGGCATGGGCGTGTAAGACCTTTCCAAGGTTCTCTCAGAGTCTGCTCACATCTTCTTGCAAATTAGTTAATCAGTGAAGCCTACTGCCATTTGCACAATGACTTCTCTTCAGTCACCCATTTCCTCGTGCCAGATGTCATTGGAAATGACACAGGCCTTTGCTTCATGATTCTGTAATTTTAGTATGCCTTCTCAAACTCTGTAAGCCTTGGGCCTCATAAAACTCAAGTCTACTCTCTGTCTAGGTTGCCAGTCATGGTGCTCATGCCTGGACGTTTTTTCTGCCTCTGGGGCTAGCCGAGGGTAGGCTCTCAGGGACTCTGTTATGAACGAAGAAATGCTGGGGTTCACTAGCTTCGGAGGACAAGAGGCCTTGAAATGCCTGATGTCCCTTCAGATTATTGGAGGGCTGTTCAGAAAATGGAGACATTTCTGGAGTCTACCCGCATTAAGATAAAGAGGGCAGAGTGGGGGCTGGGGATTTAGCTCAGTGGTAGAGCGCTTACCTAGGAAGCGTAAGGCCCTGGGTTTGGTCCCCAGCTCCGAAAAAATGAACCAAAAAAAAAAAAAAAAAAGGAGGGCAGAGTGAGCTATCAGGAAGCCCAGATCCTACCCTATGGGATACCACGGTCATCTAGCTGAAGTTGCTTTGGCCGTTTGAGGTAAATCTCACATTTGAGGTAACTTAGAACTTACTAGGTAGGCCTTGAACTCATTGATCTGCCTGCCTCTGCCTCCTAAGTGCTAAGATGAAAGGTATAAGCCACCATACCCAGATGACAATCCAATCGATGGATTTATCGATGTGTGTGTTATGTGTGTGTTTGAAGGGGAGTGCACACTGGCATGCATGCATGTATGTCCACCAAGGGTTAGCCTTGGGGATTGTCCTTCAGGAACCAGAGTCTCTTCATTGGCCTGGAGCCTGCCAATTATGCTCCGTGGCTGGCTGGTGAGCTCCAACACTGCCTAGTCAATGCTGGGGTTACAGGCTGACGTCACCAGGCCTGCCTTTCTCACCTGGGTTCTGGTATCAAATTCAGGCCCTGTGCTCTCCTGGCAAGCACTCCTGACCTACCTACCTCCTAGTTTTCTACCCTCAGATCTTGCTGGTAGTCTGCTGTGGTCCTCAGTGTGAAGGAAGAAGCTCGGTGGATACATACAGCACACCTCAGATGGGATTCCCCAACTCTAAAACCCAGAAATCAGGGTCTTTCCTGGGTCACCCAGAAAGCCGGGCTCAGAAGCTAGTGATTCTCGCACTTAAACTGAAAAGTTCTTGAACGCCACATCCGGAGTGGGAACGGGTTTCTGCACTGTGAAAGAGACGAAAGGCTCTTAGCTTCACGGGAGAGCCTTCTTCCCACCTGCAGGCAGTTGGAAAACCAGCCCCGACTTTTTATTTCCCAGTCTGGTGACATGGTTCAGTTCACCTAAGAGAGGCGTGTGACTCATTGATGTCCCCAGCTCTGACAGTAGTTGCCACACATGCTCTGGTCCCCAGAGGCTGCCCTACTTTCTAATCCTTTCCCAGAAAACCACCATCTCTTCTCACTTTCCCCCAGGAGAGTTCTAGAAGGATTTCTCAAGCCCATCAGTCAATTGGCAGGGTCACACCCCGTCACCTCACTCCCAGGCCTGCTAGTCTCAGGATAGGACTTCCTTTAACATCTTCATGCACGTCTTGTATTCCTTTTTTTAAAATTGTTTTGTTTTTTAGAAATAAAAACACGTGTATACCAAGCTGGCCTTGAACTTGTTATGCAGCCGTGGATGAACTTGAACTGCTGACCCCTCTATGACTGAGGTTGCTAGGCTTACAGGCCTGAGCCAGCACACCTGGTTTCTGCTGTGCTGGAGATGGAAGCCAGAGTCTTTGTGCATGCTAGGTGAGGACTTCACTGGCTGAGCTATATCTACACAACTGAATTTCTGAACTTTCCTAAACAGTGAATCTGTGTTTGTTCCCAAGTTCCAATTCACAGTGGACAGCTCACTAAAGGAACACGTGCTCAGAGATATGGACCCTAGGCCTTGGGCCCTTCGTGGGAAGTGGTCTCGGACCTTCTTGCCTACCTCACCCTGTGAATCAGCCCTGGCATCCCAGGAAAGCCACTGTGTTGTTCTAAGGGACAGTAACTTTGGTTGACTTTCAGATTAGTGTTGTGGTAGATTGAACTTCTAGGTAGATTGAATGTTGGTACTCGGAGCTCTCTAAAGAGAGGCAGGGTCTTGGTATGGGTTCCCGTCCAGAAATACCTTTTTCCCTAACTTTCCGTGACAGTCTCTATGGCAGAGTGTGTTGTAGTGTCTTAATTGAGACTATTTGTCAAATGCGTAATTAAATGTGATTAGAATATGTAGCTTTGTGTGTATTTTTTAAATAGCCTTTGTTTGACCACGTGACCTGATTTGGAATTCAGGGGACAGGTCCTCTAAGAAGAGAGCACTTCGTCTTTGTGTCTGGCAGCCTTTGCTGACGGATTCAATAAACAGGCTAACACAGAGGGTAGGAAAATATTTTTCGTACTCTACAGACGCAAGCATTTTTTAACCCCATCATCATTAGCAGTGATAATTGGATCGAGGTGGGGGAGCTTTCCAAATGTCAATTTAATCATGTCTCGCTTGTGGCCAAGGATTTCCTCTGCTCTTACAATCAAGGACAGAGCCTGGCCATGGCCCTCAAACTCTGCAAGACAAAGTTCCTGCCCACTTTGCACCCGCTTCCTCTCACGTCTGTCCCGACCCTCTCCTCCCTCGGTTTGCCAGAAACCTTCCGTTCTAGTCTCCGGACCCTTGCATGTGTCTTTGGTCTGCATGCTGGCTAGTTCTGTGTCAATTTGACACAAGCTGGGGTCCTTTTGAAGGAAGGATCCTAAATTGAGAAAATAGCCCAGGCAGATTGGCCTGTGGGCCATCCTGTGATGCATTTTCTAGGTTGATGATTGGTGCGGGTGGGTCTAGCTCACTGCTGGTGGGACCATCCCTGGGCTGGTGATCCTGAGTGCCATGGAAGGGCAGACGGAGCAAGCTATGAGGAGCCAGCCAGTAAGCAGCACTCCTCGATGGCTTCCATAGCATCAGTTTTTGCGTCTAGCTTCCTGTCTTGACTTCCTGCCTTGACTTCCCCTTGATGACAGACTAAGAGCTGTAAGATGAGGCCAGCTCTTTCCTCCCTCAGTTGCTTTCGGCCGTGGTGTCTGCATCATAGCAGTAGAAAGCCTAGCCAGGGCTGTCTTGAACATGTGCTTCCCAACACCCCCCCTTGCCTCTCCAGGCCTAGCATCACTGTTCAGCTACATCAACCCACTTGCTTGGGGAAAGCTGTCCTCACCTTCCCTTCCCTTTGTGTTCTCGTGGAATCACAGACAGTGGTTAATGTACTTGTACTGAGTCCCTACTATGTGCAGTCAGGACTCAAAGGCAGGGAAGATAAGAAAACAAAGGAGAAAGCCCCACCTCCAGAGCGATTCCATTCGAGCACAAGAAGAGACAATAAGCAAAGAGACACACGGGCGCAGAGAATGTCGGGCAGTGATAGGTGCTGAGGCTCAAGGGAGATCAACAAGCAGACGACCGAAACTAACTCCACATCTCTTACCCTGTGCAAGATCAACTGAAAGTGATCAAAGTCCTTCATGTGGGACCTGAAAATTCAGTATGGATATGTCTAGAAGATAAGACTTCAAGATATTAGGCTAGGAGGAGCCAGTGAGATGGTTAAGTAGGTAAAGGTGCTTGCCGTAAAACCTGCCGACCTGAGTTCAATCCCCAGGCCCTGCTAGATAGAAGTAGAGAATTTACTCTCAAAAGCTGTCACCTGACCAATTCCCGCCACCTTGGCACCTCCTCATGACACCTCCCCACCACACACACACACACACACACACACACACACACACACACACACACACCTACCTGTAATAAAGCTGTTTAAAAAATGACCTAGGCATAGGCGAGGATGTTCTTAATAGGATTCAAATAGCATAGGAAAGAATGGTAGGGATTGACAAATGGGATCACATCAAATTTAAAAGCTTTTACGCAGCAAAGGAGACAATCAGCAGAGTGAAGAGAGCTTCCACAATCCGTGCCAATTCTTCATCCAATGGGAATTAATTGTACATAAATAACTAAAAAGAAAATATTAACCACCAAGTTGATCGTAAAGACACACTTGTAATTTTAGGACTTGGTTAGTTGAGCCAGAAGGAACAGAAGTTCAAGGTCAGCCTCCACTAAATACTGAGTTTAAGGTCAGCTTGAACTAGCTGAGCTGGGAGGCGGGGAGGGGGGGACGACATTAAACGGAGACCTCGGTGAAAGAGTGGAACAGGCCACACAGAGACTAACTATTCTGGAAAACAGGGACCACAAGAGCAAAGGCTCTGAGCAGGAATGAACTTGGAAAACACAGCAGAGGAAAACTGTGTGGCCGCCGCCAGCGCATGGTGGAAGTGCTCAGGCGGCATGACCTGGAGGCCATGTTTTGAAGAATTTTGATATAAGGTGTGCAGAGATGGGAAGGAGCACGCAGAGCTTACAAATTGCTCTGGAAGATGTTTCTATTATTGTTTGTTTTCATCATGGGAAGCACTTCAGCGTATGCTGAAGAGAAAGCTCTAATAGAGGCAGAGAGAGAGAGAGAGAGAGAGTCAGTTGAAGTCCTTGGGAAGGCAATAGAGATTGGGATTCAGGGCCGGTGGAGAGGCGGGCCTAGCCAGACATAAGGAAGCAGAGGACAGTATGTAACTGGCTACTGGAGTGAGAGAGCAGCCAGTGTTGATGTTGGAGCTCATTCAGATGAGTGGAAAGTCAAACTGGGCATGGCAGAAAGCCCCTGCATCCCAGGATACCTATAGGGCGATGAGAGGCAGGGACAGGAGGATCCCTGAAGCCCCTGGGCTAACCTGGTGTACACCCCAGTGCACAACAGACCCTGACTCAGACAAGGTGGAAGGCAAGGACGAGCCCCTGAAGCTGTCCTCTTATTGCCACAAGAGCACCATGACACACACATGCCCACCCACACCCACATGTGAATACACACAAAGATTAAAAAACAACTATATCCTAGGTGAGAAGCAGGCAGGAGAAGGATCCAGGAGTCAGAGAGAGGGGAAGGCACGGCCAGCCAGCCAGGCTGTGACAGAGCACACAGGTTGTTGAGGAAGGCTCGGATCTGCGTGTTTGCAGACTCAAATGTAAACCAAGACCTGTGTGGAGGTGAGTGGGCCCTCCTGTCAGCCCCATCCTTCACCCAGAGGCAATGGGAAGCCTACTCTATGGGACTTCACCAGGGCTAGGTTGGGGCAGGTGAACAGAACTGAGCAAATGTCCTGGGACAGCTATGATTGTAGGCCATGGAACCCGGGTTGGGTGAAGAAGAAATTGAGACTCTGAATCAGCGGTGATGATGGACACGGAAACAGAGAAGGGCTAGACTGAGGCCCAATAGTGTTGGAAAATTGCTAGAATGGAGTCTGGGGGGAACAGGTGGGAAGACACAAAATAATAGGGTGATCCTGATGGTTGGAATGGCCCCTTCAGAGGTGGCTCTGGCTAGGGTGGAGTTCGTGGATGGGTGGGCTCAGGAGGGACCATTGCATTGAAGAGCCAGGCACCTATGTAAACCTTAAAATTGTTCCAGCTATGGCCAGAGCCAGGAAAAAAAGGAGTCAGGTGACCAAACTGTCAATAAAGACATTAGCAAGAGATACCGCAGAGACATGCTAATAGGATTGTTTCATTAGTACGGAGCCCGTGTGTTCTCCACACCTTTAAGGATGGGCTAAGTACACCCGTGTTACTGTCAACCTTGGCATCTAGAGCAGGGCCTGGCCCATAGAAGGGACCAAAAACCCTGGTTGAATGAGGGAATGAATGAGTGAGGAGTGAGTGAGTGAGTGAGTGAGTGAGTGAGTGAGTGAGTGAGTGAGTGAATAATTGAATGCTTTTGGAAAAGAGCTGAAAAGCTGAAGGAGGCAGAAAGCCAATAATTTGCTCCATCCTGCAGTCCTAAACTTCAGAACCGTTAGTCATTCAGCTAACCTTTGTTCAGCATCTCTGAAGCGCCAGGCCCTGTGGCCTGTGCTTTGAGGAATGAGCCACGAATGCCGCCTTGAGATTTCAGAAAACAGGAAAACTGCAAACAAACAAGAATGCCAGGAGAGCCATGCAATATGAGGAAAATGCTCCTGGAGTTGAACCGCCTGCTGGAGGGGGTGGGGGGGGACTGTGCACATCGAGAGGGCCTGGAGTGTGAGGGCATCAGCCACCAAGACCAGAAGTCAGGCAAAGAGCAGCCTGCACTAAGGTATGTGCAGCTGAACCAGAGTACGAACCAGTGAGATGCCAGGATGGAGAGATGGCTCAGTGGTAAAGGGGAGTTGCTGCTCTTGCTGAAGTCCAGAGGTCAAGTCCCAGTACGACGGGAAACTCACTTCCCTCTGTCACTGGAGTAGGGGACCTCACATCCCTTTCTGACTTCTGGGGGCACCTGCATTCACGTGTGCAAATGTGCAGGCATAATGAAAATGTAAAATGTCAGGAGGCCTTTTATCTATGTCAACGGGTTTGTGACAGGGTGTGAAGATAATTCAGTGGGGGTGGGGGACGAGGTAGTCTTTTCACTGTGTTTGGTGCCTGAAAAAGAAGGAAGGTGGACCCCTACCAACATCACACAGAACAATTAATTCAGAATCAACCTGTAGACAATTAATTCAGAACCGCCTGTAAATGCTAAAACTACCAAACTCTCAGAAGACAGCATGGTGCACATCCTCATGGCCCTGGATTAGGGAAACGCCTGCTGAATATGGCGCTAAGAGGATAGACTTAAAAGGGGGGAAAAGGTGCATAAACTGGACTTCATCACATTTGAATGTTTGTGCTTCTAACAGACCAGAGAGTGGTCCAGCTACAGAGATGCACATTTAGAATCCCAGCATGGGACATGGAGATGGGATGGTGGACAGTTCAAAACTAAGATTGTCTGTATAGTCGGTTGGTGGCCAGCCTGGGCTACATGGAATGCTGCCTTGAGACGAGAACAAAAGAAGCAAAGGAGGAGGAAAGGATGGTCACGCGATTGCGTGACTGTTCACATGACGCAGCAGGCATCTAGAATACACGAAAAACACAGCTCATCAAAATTAAGACAAGTAACCTAATTTTAAAATGAGACACGTTGGGCCAGAGAGAGAGAGCTCAGCAGGTGCTCACTGTGCAGGCCTGAGGGTCCAAGTTCAAAGCTTGGAACTCATGTCGTTAGCCGGGTGTGCAGGCATGCATCGCTAATTCCAGCCCTCGTGTGGGGAGATGGGGGGCAGAGACGGGAAAACTGCCCAGAGGCCCACAGGCCACCAAGCTTGGAGTACGTTGCACAGAAGGAGGAGAGAGCCTGCTTCAGAATCAGGGTGGAAAGTCAGAACCTTCCCCTAAGCTGTTCTCTAACCTCCACCTGGCACACATACACACAAACAAATAAATGGTGATACTTATAAGAAGTCAAATGAGGCGAGTGTAGCTGGATTGGTACACACTTATCATCCTAGCATTTGGGGGTATAGACAAGAGGATTGTGCATTCAAACTCACCCTGTTCAAAGCTAGTCTGGGTTGCATAGAGAGACCCTCTCTAAAAATAAATAAGTAATTAAATAAAGCAAAGGGTTTAAACAGATATTTCCCGAAAGAAATTCTGATAACCAATGAGAACTTTAGACGATGCCTGGGGGGGGGGGGGATTCCTGATCACTAGGGGACTGTAAATGTAAATCATTCGAACCAAAACGGCTATAATTAAAAAAAAAAAAAAAGGTAGATATCAGCAGGTGTTTGGTAGGGTATGGAGAAACTGGAATCTTTTTGTATCGTGAGCAGGAATGTAAGGAATGTAGTTGCTTTGGAAAACAGTGTCTCAAAAAGCTAAGCACTGAGTTATCCCAGCAAGCCACTCATAATTATAGACCTGAGAGAATGGGAAATATACCCAAGCTAGGCATGCTAGTGCACACCCGTAATCCCAGCATCTGGGAGACCAAGGCAGCAGGAGGCTCACTGGGAGTCCAGGCCAGCCTGGGCTTTGTAACAAATCTTACCTAAAGGAGGGGAGCTGGGAGGTGGTGGTGCATGCTGTAATCTCAGAACTCAGGAGGCAGAGGCAGGCAGATCTGAGTTTGAGGCCAGCCTGGTCTACAGTGAGCTTCAGGACAGCTAGGGCTACACAGAGAAACCATCTCGGGGTGTCAGCAGTGGGGGGAGGGGGCAGCTATTGCCACAGTGCAAAACTGGATGCCTGAATTTGACCCTAGAACCCGCATAAAAGAAGGAGACAAACCACAAAAGTCCTCTGATGTGCATAGGCACACAATTAGAAAGAGGAAGAAAACGGGTGACCACATAGATGTTTACACAGATATTAATAGCAGTATGAGCTGCAATGGCCAAAAAAGTGCAGACTATTCAAACGTTCATCAAGTGAGGTGTGGTACTTCATTCATTCAATTCATTCATTCAACAGGATGCTTGTTACTCAGCAACAAGGAAAAAGTGGTTCATGCCTTCACATGCGCCGACCTGAAGACATTCTGCTACACCAAGGAAGCCAGACATGAAGGACCACACATATCCCTTGATCCTGTGCAAAGTTCCTAGTCAGGAAATGCATTGCAGGGTAGAAGACTGGCAACTGACAGGCTGTGAAAGGGAGGAATGGGGAAAGACTGCTAATTCGTAGAACAACAATTTTGTGAATGTATTGAACACCACCAAGTTGTAGATACAAAAGGTTGGAGCTATAATTGAAAATGGCATTTGAATTACAGCTCAGTCTGTGTGGGAAGGTATGGAGTGTGGTGTGTGTGTGTGTGGGGTGTGTGTGTGTGTGTGTGTGTGGTGTGTGTGTGTGTGTGGTGTGTGTGTGTGTCTGTGTGATGTATGGGGTGTGTGTGTGTGTCTGTGTGTGGTGTGTATGTGGTGTGTCTCTGTGTGTGGTGTGTGTGTGGGGTGTGTGTGTGTGTGTCTGTGTGATGTATGGGGGGTGTGTGTGTGGTGTGTGTGGTGTATGGGGTGTGTGTGTATATATGTATGTATGTAGTGTGTGTGGTGTATGTTGTGTGGTGTGGGGAGGGGTGGGTGTGGGTGTATCTGGATGTGCTATGATTCATGTGATGCACGCGTGTGAGTGTGCAAGTGTGTAAGCTCGAGCTCATGCACGCAGAGGCCAGGGCAGGATGTCAGGTGTCTGCCTCTACCACTCTCTGCAGTGTGGCCTGGAAGCACACGTCTCACAGAAGCTCACTGCTCAGCTACGCAGGAGCTCAGCGAGCTCTTCAGACCCCCTTACCTCCGGCCCATAGGTGCACACAACCCAGTGGGCTTCTTGTGCTGTGGAACTGAACTGAACTCCTCGAGCACTCTCACCCACTGAGCCACCTCTCAATTTTTAAAACGTCATCTGGGGTCGCTGACATGCTGCAGACAACTGAGAGTTTCTTACCATCACAGCGGTGAAATCAGCACACAGATGCCTGTCACTCCATTTCTTTACACTCTCACTCGTGTTTGTGTTCAGACTTTATCTTATTTACAGCTCGGTGTGCTGCTGGGGTTTCCCCCTCTCTTTTACCACGAACTTATTCTAAACATCATTTAAAAATAACTTTCTCATCTAATTATAGTAGTGATTTATTATAGAAAATTTGGGAAATATAGGAAATTACAAAGAAGGAAGAAAATTAAAATCATCCATAATCCCACGGGCTGGGAGTAATCACTGTGAGCGTCTTAGCGCGGTTGATTTTGCCTTTCTTCCGCGAGCGAGATCCCTTTTCAGTGGCTGTACAATAGGCGCGCGGCATCAAATTACTCCCATTGTAATGTAGTTAGGTGATTTCTAATTTTTCCTTATGTAAATAATGATGTAATAAATAAGCTTTTATAAAAGCATGAAGCGTTTTCGTAGACGGGTTATTTCCTTAGCTCCTCAGAAATGAAACTATTGAGTCAAAGACTGAATATATGTAAGTACTTAGCTCGCATTCCTGAATTGTATTCTAAAGGGGTTTGACAGCTCGAACTTCTGCCAGTGACTCAGTGTCCGCCTCACACCGGCCTCTCCAGCACTGAGAATTACACATTTAAAAAAAAAAACTCCTTGTTATTTTAATTTTCATTCCTCTCTGCTTGTTTATTTTTGCTTTGGTTTTAGAGATAAGGCCTTGCAGCTCAGGCCCCACTACCACTTGTGGTAACGCTCCTGCCTCCATCTCCTGAGTGCTGGGATTACTGAAGTGTGGCCTAAGAACGGAGGGAGAGACTGAGTTTTTACAGGGAGAGGGTGAAGGTGATGAGTTAGTCAGGAGAAGCCAGCCCCAGGCAAGACAGTGCAGTAGATTTATAGGATTGAAATTCAACGGACACTTCCTGGGCATGTTTGTTTGTTTGTTTGTTTGTTTGTCTGAGGCATGGTCTCTCTCTACATCCCTAGCTGTCCTGGGTCTCACAGAGATCTGCCTACCTCTGCCTTCTTAGGGCTGGGATTAAGGGTGAGCATGGAGCCTGGCCTCAGACATTTCTAAGGTAAGGCAGAGTTTTGATTGAGGCAGCTAGGGCAGAGAGGAAGGGAGAAGCGCTGAGGTTGACTTGAAGGAATGTGGAGCACGGGAGTAGATCAGGCTTAGAGGAAACAAGGTGCCCTGTTTGCAGCCTGTCACTTCAGGTTCCTGGAAGAGATCCAGAAGGAGACAGGAAGTGAGTCCCAGGCCGAAGCTTGGAAGGGGAGGTGAGGCTGGCAATGCAAGCTGGGGATTGGGTGTGAAGGAGGTCCCTGGGAGATTTGGGGGACAGGTACAGCCTCGCTCTCAGCTGGCTGTCCTCTCCCTCTCCTTCTCTTTCTCTCTCTATCGCTATGGCTCTGTCTCAGAGAGACCTGTACACACATATCTTTAAGACAGACAGGGACCAATAGGGTTAGTGCCCCAGCCAAGAGAAGCTCCAGAAACGGGAATGTGGAGCTACGGACATGGCTGCACAGCTGCTCCTGCAGAGGACCCAGACCTCACACCATCCATAACTTTAGTTCCAAGGCCTCCAGAAGCTCCGGTGCCTTCTGACCTCTGAGAGTACCTGGCTGGCACGCCATGTGTCATACATGAAAACAAAACACTCACACACCTGAAATAAATAAATGTGTAAAGGGACTTAAGGGGGAAAAGTAAAAGAGGAATGAGAGGTGAGCTAAATCCAGGGCTCCCAGAAGTCAAGGAGGCAGGGGCCTGGTAGAGCGGAGCCTCAGGGAAGCCCCTGGGGCAGGGATCTCAGACCCACAGCTGTGGAGACCAAGGATGCCAGAATCAACTGCAGGCTGCTCTCCCTCAGGGTTTCTCTCTCGCTTTCACCATCTTGTCAAGAGCTGATCTAAATTGGATCCCTGCTTACCTGAGAGCACGCTAGTGCAGCTGCAAAACCTGAAGAAGCTGGAGTCCACCCTGGGGCAACAGAACAGAGAGGTTGGTGAGGAAACATTTTAAACATGGAGTGCTTAGCTGTGAGTCGGCACCAAGGTGTCACATGACTGCTGTGAGTGTGCAGAAAAGAAAGCTAAAGTGATTTTTTTTCTTTCATGAAAGAAGTTAAATGTATACCGTTTAAAGACTCTCGTGTAGGGCTAACCAGTAAGAAGACATGTGCAAGTCTGACTATCTGAGTTCAATTCCCAGAACTCACACAAAGGTGGAAGAAGAAAACAGACTCCACAAGCTATCCTCTGACCTGCACATGCACATCATGGCGCGTGCACACACACACACACACACACACACACACACACACACACACACACACACTGTTTTAAAAATCTTCTAGTCGTTGTCTTGTGTTTGAGATTTCAGTCCATGCCTTTGTTGTGCCTCTCTGTGCTATGACAGCAGATGTGGGTTGATGGTTTCCCCTCTGAGGTTTCTTTGCCCTATCTTCATCTGAGAAAACAGTTGTTTAGGCTATTGGCCCACAGAACTGGTTTACGAATGTTACTGACTTATGAATTTCGAAAGGACAAGAGTGAATGACCCAGATATTTTCTAGAGTTTGCATTAGTTACTCTTTTGTCATTGTGGCCAAATTGCCTGGAACAGTCAGATTTGGAGAAGAAATAGAGTGTGGCTCTGAGATTTGAATGTGTCAGTCCACGATGGTCACTTGACACCCCGCCATGCGTGGGTGTGAGGTGATAACAGAAAGCTACTCACTTCATGATCAACCAGACAACCAGGAAGCAGAGAGGGGTACAGGCTGGAGCTGGGGGTGACGTTCCCCCAAAGGACCTGCTTCCTCCTGGCAGACCTCAATGCCTAAAGTTCTCACCACCTCCCCAAACAGCCATTTGAGCCTGTGGGACACAGACCATTCAGTCTGTATCAAAGTCCTCTCCTCCAAAACCCAGACTCCAGGGTTCTGAAGATCACCTCAGAAGTCACCCACACTGGTGAAAGGGACACCAGGGATCCCTCCCCCACCAGAACACAGCACACAAGCCTTGAGTTTGGGCCTTTGCCACATGAGCTCCCCCATCCTCCCTCCTCCATCTGCTCTGTCCGTCTGGCCACTTGGAGCCCAGCAGTAGACCAATCCAACATTTCCCTGACTCGATACCAGGCTCCTGCACACAGTAGGTACTGTAAGTAGCTGTTGAATAACTGAATGAGTTCTCCCTTTAATGCTGACAAAACTAACTCATGTCTCTCCTCAACCCTCAGGACTGTATTCCCGGTGTCTGTCTAACATTAGCCCTGGTGGTGGTGAGTGTTTGAGGACTTTAAGATGTCTTATTTTCAGTGGCCGGGTACAAGATATGCACCTCATGCTTAGGAGGTTGAGGCTGGGGGACGAGGACTTTAAGGTCGTACTCAGTTGCACAGTGAGTTTGAGACTTAACGCTGTCTCAAGCAAACAGTTCAGATGGGCTGGGGCGATATCTCAGCTGGTAAAGTGTTTACCTGCTAAGGAAACGGTCCTAAGTTCAATGCCCAGGCTTGGCGGCACAGTGGCAACCCCAGTGTAGCAGAGGAAGAAACCAGTGGATCCCTGGAATTTGCTGGTCAGTCATGTTAACCTGCTTTGTGAATTTCAAGTTGACAAGAGAGCCTATCTCAAAAACCGGGATAGATGGCGCCTGAAGAACGACAGAAGAGGCTCTCCTTCAACCTTCGTAAGCATGGCTATGTGCACACACAGGCACATACACAAAGATAGAATTTTAAAGTAATAACAAGGCATTTGACATGAGAAATGTTTAAATGAGATTTAAAACTATGTCCTTTAGTCCCATCTCATTCCCACCACCCCTGAACAGTGGGCATCCATCATTATCCAGGGTAGGGTCCAGGATAGGATTGACAGCCTTCCCGGGCCCTTTGATCAGCATAGGGAGGAGCAGTCTCTCCAGTATTGATTCTGTTCTGGTTCCCACCAGCAGATCCTGGGAACTAGGAATGCCTGCCCTTCACATCGGAGTTTTCCAACTTCAGTCTGATGGTTCTCATAGTAATGACAGCACTTGATAAAACCAGAGCTGTCTGGGGATGTTCTCTTGTAACCCTAGCACTCTGGAGGTAGACACAGTTCCAGGTCAGCCGCTGCTACTTGGTGAGTTTCAGGCCAGCCTGGGCTACATGAGGACCTGTCAAAATCAAAAAGTCAAAGAACACTGAAGACACACACCTCATTTGCTTTCTCTCAGCCCCTGAGTGACTGAGATCACTCTCTTGGACATGTTTTCTAGTATTTAGCTTCCTATATCTAAAGCCAGGCTTGAATCCTGTTTCCTTTTGTGCTGTACTTTTTTTTATTTTATTCTTTTTTTTTTTTCGGAGCTGGGGACCGAACCCAGGGCCTTGCGTTTGCTAGGCAAGTGCTCTACCACTGAGCTAAATCCCCAACCCCTGTGCTGTACTTTTAAGAAGCACTATCTCAGCTGGGTGGCAGTGGTGGCAGCAGCAGCAGCAGCAGTGGCAGCAGCAGCAGCAGCAACAGTGCTAGCACACACCCTTAGTCCCAGAACTCAGAGGAGGCAGAGGTAAGCAGATCTCTGAGTTCCAGAACAGCCAGGGCCACCCAGAGAAAGCCTGTTTCAAAACAACAAACCAAACCAATCAAACAAAAGAAGCACCCCCTGTCTCCTTTAGTCAACACGGTTATGAGTCTTGCATGAATGAACAGCTAACGTTTTCCACAATGGCACGGTCTCTCTCCCCGCCCTCCTCTCCAACCCAGGGCCTGATGCATTGTGCATGCTAGGTAAGAACCGCACTGAAGAGCCACAACTCTAGCCCTGAGCAATTTATAGTTGTCGCTAAAATTAACAACTTGCTGTTTTCTTTTTAAGATTTGTTTTCGTTGTGGTTGTTCATATATGTATGAATGTTTGTATACATGTGGCTGCAGGTACCCACAGATGCCGGAAGAGACCCCGGGCTTCCTGGTGCTGGAGTTACAAGTGGTCATAAGTCCCTTGATGGGGAGGCTGGGCACTGAACTCCAGTCTTCTGCAAAAACAATCCTCTCATCTGCTGAGCTGCCTCTCAGCCCACTGGGCTGCCACGGGTGTGGTTTCCTTGTGTTGTGTTGTGTTGTGTTGTTGTTGTTGTAGTTGTTGTTGTTGTGTTGTTTTGTTTTGTTTGATATTGTGGATGCCAAACAACTGCTTGTCTTAGGCTTTGTCACAGCATAAACATTTCTACTCATTCAATTTGGGTCGTTCAACCATTCCACTTTTAAAAAAATCATTTTTTATTTTATGTGCATTGGTGTTTTGCCTGCCTGTGTGAGGATGTCAGATCCCCTGGAACTGGAGTTACAGACAGGTGTGAGCCACCATGTGGTTGCTGGGAATTGAACCTGGGTCCTCTGGAAGAGCAGTCAGTGCTCTTAACCCCTGAGCCATCTCTCCAGCCCTTCCCCTCCCCGCCCCATGTCCTTCAGTCTGGCTGTTTTTCGTTCCCACCATCCTAAGATTTTCTTTTGCTGTTTTCCTGGTTGGGGTCCCTTGCCACCCTCTTTCTCAGTTTATTCGAGAGAGAAGACAGCAAGTCTTCAGAGAAGCCGTATATCTGAAATGTTCTCCATTTGCTTGCAGTATTCTATTGGTATCTGAGCAGAGGACAGAACTGTAGGTTGGGAGATAGAAACAGTACAAGGTCAGCCTTGGCTCCTTACTCAGTCGGCTCCCAGCCTTCTTCTTAGGGTTCTGGGGTTCACACAACTTTCTTGTGCACTTTGTAGAGCATTCTGAGGCCATTCTGACTACTGACCCTTTAAGGGGAAAACAAAATGACTATTTTAATTCTGGGAAAGCTTTTAGGATTCTTGTCCTTGAGTTCTGAGACTTCACAATGGCCTTGGTGGTATCCCCTCTTCATTCTGCTTGGGACTTAATGGCCCTTCGGTTCTGGGGACAGTCTCCATATTACTCATTTCAGTTTACTCTCATCTCTTTGCCTCCATTCCCCACTACTGAAATAAGGTAGAATAATAAGAGATGCTGCTTTGGAGTGAGGGGCCAGGAGAAGTCTGATGAAGTGGAATTTAATCAGAAGGGAAAACCATATGCCTTCTTGTCTCAGAGAAAAAAATTATTTTCCTTTTGTTCCTTGAATGGTATCTTTCCGTTTTGTCCATTTCTATTTTAGATAAAGCTTGACCTTGTGTAATCCAGGATGGCCTCAAACTCAATATATAGCCAAGGATGACCTTAAAGGTCTAATCCTCCTGCTTCCACCTCCCAAGCTTGGTGGCATGTACCATCACACGTGGAGCTGAAGGTCAACCTTGGGGCTTCAGGCATGCTCTGCAGCACTCCACCCACTGAGCTACACACCAGCCCTCTTCCGACCATAATTCTTAGTCTCTTTCCCAACACAGAGCTTTCCTCACGCGTGCAGCAAGTCCTAGCTGAGCAGTCACATGAAGAGGGAGACCCTAGAGGCTGGTGGGAGGCTCTTGAAACGGGGTAAAATGGAGGGTTTGCCACATGGTGACTTCACAGGGAGGTGACACTATTAGAAGTCGTGTTGGCTTTTTCACCAAAGAACATCCTCAAGGTTTGCTGGGTATCACCCCACAGAAGTTTTTAATATCCTGGCAGGGAACAGGAGGGAGTCTGGCAGGAGGGGACACTACCATGGACATTCATTCATTCATTCATCCATTCATCCATTCACTCACTCATGCGTTCTGACTTTGGCCCAGTTGCCCGCACTCCCTGGAGTTCTTAGGCCCTCCCAGGATCCCATTAGGCAAGTGATGCATTCTAATGTGCAGATCTCATTTCCAGTCTGCAGCTTCTTTTTGTCTACCCCCTCCCCTCCACTGTGGCCCAGGCTAAAGGTGGAGAGCAAGATGTCTCAGCGGGTATACACGTGTCCTACGAAGTCAACAACCTATGTTGGATCTCTTGGACCCTGAAAGTGAGAACTTCTGGGACCTCCACAAGTGCTGCTCCGTGTACCCAGAACCCCATCTTATAGAAGAGGGGAAAAAAGAAAAAAAACAACCAATCAAGAGAGGTTAAAGAACTCAGAGTAAATTTGCCAAGAAAACCAGACACACCCTCTGCTTATATACCACACACACACACAAACACACACAGACACACACACAAACACACATACACACACACAAACACACACAGACACACACACAAACACACACACACAATTGTAATATTCACCAGAAACACCTCACACCCACACAAATAGAATAATTTACCAAAAACTATATACACACTCACACAAATACACAAATGTCTTTTAAACTTTTTTTTTCAAGTTTCTTGACCAAATCGGTATGGTTGGAGTCCCTGTGCCTCAAACTCGACTCTGTACCCTCCTGGAGTGTGCCTGCCTTTTTAGATAAGACCCTGAGGCAGGAGCAGTACTCTTTCTTCTCTTGGACTTCCCAAGCAAACACTCGTTTGTCCTCTGGGGCAGTCTGACCCCACTGTTCCTGTCTGGAAAGGAACCATGACAATGAACTGACCATTGTTTCTCATCAAGACCTTGAGTGTTCACAGAAAAACTAGACAGAGACCATTCTCTTAGGACAGAGTCAAAGCAACAAATCCACCTTCAAATGAACCTCAAGCAAGATTACCGATTAACACCCAAATGTATTTAAGCAGAAATAAGTTTAATTGTCTAATTAATTTTTCACCAATTAAGTCCATTTTTTTCATGTTGCATTTTTACATTGCTCTGGCAATGAAGGTAATTGGATCCCTTTGTAACCATTTTCCACCTCCTGGTTTCCTAAGTAGCTCTATGCCTCCGTCTATAGGAGACATAAATCACCCCAAACTGGCCACATTGGAACTTACTGAGTTCATAAAGTGATCCTACTTGGAGGGTGAGGGAGTTAGAAGAGGCAGTTGCACATGAGAAGATGCGGGTGACCCAGAAGAAAGGGCACCATGGGGGTTGCCTTAAAATGGTCCCCAAGGAGCTCTACCTCCTGGTGTGCACAGCCTTGTGAGGTCCCCTCTCCTTGAGTAGAATCTGGACCTAAGGACTCTCTTCTAATGAGCAGAACACAGAAAAACTGATGGAATGTCGCTTATAAAAATAGATCATATGTCGGGCATGGTTGCACCCGTTTAATCCCAGCACTGGGGAGGCAAATGCTGGCAGATCTCTGAGTTTGAGGTCAACCTGGTTTATAGAGTTAGTTCCTGGACAGCCAGGGCTGCACAGAGAAACCCTGTCTCAAAAAAACAAAAACAAAAACAAAAAACAACAAAAAAAATCAAAAGAATAGATCATACAAAGATCGCATTTTTTATATTTTCTCCTCTCACCACCCACCACCTCTCATTCCATTCTCTCTCTCTCTCTCTCTCTCTCTCTCTCTCTCTCTCTCTCTCTCTCTGTGTGTGTGTGTGTGTGTGTGTGTGTGTGTGTGTGTGTGTGTGTGTACGCACGCGCACGTGCTCTCGAGTGCAGGAGATAGCATTAGTATAGAAGTCAGGTCAATCTAAAATGTGGCTCTTCCCTTACACCTTATTTTTTTTTAGCCGGACTCTCTCAGTGGTACTGGTAGTCATGAATTATGCAAGGCTAGCTGGCCACTGAGCTCTGGGATCTACCCACCTCAGCCTCTGCTGTGCTGGGATTACAAGTACACACCATCACACCCAGCTTTTGTGTTGTGTCGTTTTGAGACAGGGTCTCTCTACATAATCCCGGCTGTCTTGGAACTTGCTGTGTAGACCACACTGGCATCCCACTCACAGAGATGTGCCCATCTCTGGCCCCTGAATGTGTCTCCACACCTGAGTTACACCAGTGTTTTTATGTGGGTTCAGGAATCAAACCTCAGGTCCTCAAGCTTGCACAGAAGTACTTCATCCCAACCCCCTGATTTCTGAGTCTCTTGCACAATCACTGGGATCCTTAGCCCCTTTTGATTATTACTGCCCTGTTCTGTAAACCAGGCATTCTGAGTACATATACCCAGCCGGGTTCCTGTGGGGTTCAGGGAGGAGGGGCTACCCTTAAAGAATCCTAAGACCATGTGTCTACATCATTTCATCTTTCATATCTAAAATAAAATGTTTAAAAAATGCATTTCCACGAACTGATCTGGCACACTGGGACACCATGCCAGTATTATTAAAGCCAACTTATTTTATGATTTATTAGAACATTGTTTAACTCAACATCAATCTTGGATCAACCTTAAATAAACCATATGTCCTTAAGAACTCATGGGTTTTAATTAGTTTCTTAATTAGCATGTGAGAAGTTTGCAAGCCTGTTCGCTTCTCCATCCAAATCTGAAGAAAAGCGCTATATGATTCTCACACGGGGAGCCAGGGCTGAGCCCACAGGCCGCTGAGGTAATGATTCTCAACTGTTCATTAGTGACACCCCCTCCCACCTGCTCCACTAGCCTGATTCCTCCAAGCCCTGTCCCCTCCAAGCCTCCCTTCCCAACCTCTCATCCATGCATTGTCTAACCAAGACCTTCTGTTCTAACTCAGGAACCTCCCCTCCCTCCCTCCCTCCTTACTTTCCTCCCTCCCATTTCTCTGACACTATGTTTGGTCAAGTTCATCCTCCAAATTCACTCATTAATCAAGTATCCATTGACAGTGCTTCTAGAAGCTGAGCTCCACGCACAGAAGCAGGGGTTAACCCACAGGCCTCTTACAGACTGCTTCCTTCAGCCTCAAAAAAAACCTCAGCAGAGCCTGCGGAGTGGTGAAAAGTGGGTGGCCTCCATCTAAATCTCAATTTTTTTTCCTCTGAGGACTCTGTGTTCGTGGAGAAATTAGTTCACCTCTCTGAGCTTCCCGTCTCTCATCTGAAAAGGCAGGTGAGTCCCTACCATGTAGAAATCGACATTTGTGGTTTTTAAACATATTTATTTATTTTATTTATATCAGAGTTTCGTCTACATGGATGTCTCCACATCAGAATATAGCACCGGATTCCATTATAGACTTGTGAGTGACCGTGTGGGCGCTGAGAATTGAACTCAGGACCTCTGGAAGAGCAGCCAGTGCTCTTAACTGCTGAGCCATCTCTCCAGGCCCAGTTAGAATAGTTTTAAGTGTTTAGAACAGCATCTGATGACCCCAAATTTCAGTTGCTCTTATGTTCAGTCCGTAACTTGTTGGTTCCAGCACCCATCTTCCAACTTGTGTAGCCAACAATGGCTAAGAAAGACAGCCCAGCACAAACTCCTAAAGTATCAAGAAGTTTTGAGACTTTTTTTGTAACTTAGGCATTCAGTTCTCAACCATGAACAATGCTGTGTCACAATGTTAAAGGTGCCTGCGAGCTATATCCTCTCAGGGATCTTCCTTTCTTAAGGAAAGGTATCATTTGATGGTATCATTCTCCTGACAAACACCACTGGTCCAGCTCCCCTCTCTCCTCTTCCCTACATCCATGTCCCCACATCTCCATATTCCCATCTCTGACCCACTTCATTGACTGTCCACTCAACCCTTATCTCCATGGTCCTGGTTTTCTAAACATCTTACCATCCCCCGAACCTGCTGCTCTGAGCTTAACTCCATGTCTTCAAGCAATGTCCATTAAGTAGAGGGTGCCAGGCTGGTTTAAGAGTAGTCCAAGAGGGGGGCAAATATTCCTGGCTCTTTCAAGCAATCTGTGAAACAGACAAAGTTTGACCCATTGGCTGTGGTAGCCCCAGGCATAAGATGGCTGGTTATCATATGCATATTATCAAGGAAGATCTGGGTACTTAAAAGATGTCTCAGTGGTTAAAAGCACTGGCTGCTCTTCCAGAGAACCTAGGTTCAACTCCCAGCACCCAGGTCAGAGCTAACAACCATCTATAATTCCATTTCCAGGGTATCTGATGCCCTCTGCTAGCCCCACTGAACACCAACACACATGTGGTACATATGCAGATATAGTGCCAGGGAAGTGTTAGTGAACCCGAAAAAACAAACAGGAGCTGATCTGATGCAAATCACAGCAGGGCCTTTATTCACACGCTCAAGTCCACCAACAGGGGACAGTGAAACAGCTTTGATGGAGAGGAGCCTTGAATATCCCTGGGGGTGGGGGTGGGGTAAGGCTTTTAGGAAAGCAACAAGAGGGTGAGATGAGGAGGGGATGCTGGGGGATGTTGAGTGTCTCTAGCCTGGCAAGGGTCTAATTGGAGAGCTACTGTGACAATTAACTTGGAGAGGCTGGACTTGTTGGGATTAGCCTAGATACTGCAGCTAGGCTCCCATTTTGTTGGGTGGTACCTTGGAAACCAATGCTAGGTACTGGCCTATTAGTTGATCTGAGTTCAAGTTCTTTAAAATGGAGTCTGGACCTAAAAGATTTGGTCTCGCAAAGATAAAATATCTATACACATAAAATACATAACGATAAAAGAATGATTTTAAAAGAAAGCTTCTTCTGGTGTGGTGTCTCACATCTTAAATCCAGAGGCAGAGGACTGTAGATCTCCGAGAGCTTCAGAACAGTCTGCTCTACGGAGTGAATTCAAAGACAGACAAGGCTTTGTAGAGAGACCGTGTCCCCAAAAGTTGATAAAGAGACAAGAATAGAGGGGTTAGACTTGGTTTTCCTCTTGAAGGGTAAAATTGAAGAGAGCGTGGTCTTTACATGAGTCTACGTCGAAATCTCTGCTCTGTCTATAGTTATGTAGTCAGTATCACCTCAGTGTCTTTGGCTGGAAGGTGGGGCTAAGACAGCTTGGAGACTTAGATGAGAACATACACACACACATTCCCCACATCACAAGTTTTAGATAAAACACACTCATGTCTCAATCCTCAGAGTCTGGCATCATTCAAAAACAAGCATCTGTGGCCAGAAACATGGCTTAGTAGACAAAATACTTGGCAGGAAACACAAGGGTCTGAGATTGACCACCAGCTCCCATAGAAAAAATGAGACTGGAATAAAAACCAAGGCATATACCCAGGAAGGAGGAGGACACAGGAGGGTCCCTGGGCTCTGGGGCAGCCAATCCAGTCATCGGAGAGCTGTAGGTTCGTTGAGAGAGCCTGTCTCAACAAATAAGGTGGAGGGTGAGGAAAGAAGACACTGGGAATGGAGCGGTCTTCTGGCTTACACAGGCGCGTGTGCACACACACACACTCAAAACGAATCAATGAAATAAAGTAAGTAGATAAATAAATACCTCTGTGAAAATATGTGTTATGGTGCCATTCCCCAGGCTCATTGTGAACATGAAGACTCTCGGACACTTTCCTTCTGACATTACTCAGAACAGAAAATGTCAGGAAGCGCGGACAATGGGGACACATTCAATCCCAGCACCCAGGAGGCAGAGACAGGTGGATCTTTGAATTCAAAACCAGCCTGGTCTACAGAGCAAGTTCCAGGACAACCAGGGCTACACAGAGAAACCCTTTCTCGGAAAAAAAAAAAATGGAAGCGATAAAAATGTGTAATATTAGGCATTAAGTAGAGGATGGTTTTCCTCAAAGCCTGGGAGTGTGTTGCCATTAAAAACCATCTCCCAGAAATGCACTGTTGACGCTTTCCAACGTTCTCAATATACACTGGGAGGGAAAAAGCGGGTTTCAAAACAGTGCTATGCACAGAACGATCCTGTTTTGTGATAAAAATACAAATGTTTATGTATGCAGAGAAAGATCTGGAAGGACCCAGTGACTGTTGCTGGGTGGGTGGAATTTGCATGTTTCTTTTCGTTCCTTGTACTTTATATGTATTTTGTGGTTTTTTTCTATAATGAGTAAAAATTACTTTTGTAGTAAGGAAAAAAATTGTAACTACCAAAAATTGTTTTTCTGATTGTAATGCATTTTCGTTGTGGAAAATTCGAAAAGCCTCAAAAGTATAAAAAAATAAAAATAAAAGATAATTATGCATCTCATTCTACCTAGAGAGTCTGCTAACATTTTGGTAAGATTCTTTCTAGTGTCTTTTCTAATGCATGCATGAATTTTCAAACTACTCAAGATCAAATTGAACTATAGTTTAATATTTTGCAATTGTTTTATATTACACTGTGAACATTTTCCAACGTTATTTCAAACTCTAAATATTACATATCTCACAGTGGGCCCGAGAATCAGCTGTCACAGGACAGTGAAAATACAGAAGCACCGAAAAGTTCATGGCCTCCAACCACAACGCAAAATATTAAGGCAGCCCTCAGCCCTGGGCAGACCTCCTGTCTCAGGATACAGTTTAAAACATTCCGCATTAATAATTTTCATTGTAGGAATTTGAAAAGCCTTTTTCTGGCTTTGCTATTGTATTTGACTAAGGACTCACATTTAATTCACAACTGGCAAACAAGTCTCTTCCTTTACAGTTGGTGATAAACTTCCAGCGATCATTGTGCATTTCGGGGCGCTCCTGCAAACTGAAAGAATCCAGCCTCCAGGTGTCCCCAAATTTAGAACATTAAGAACTGGGTATGGTAGCTCACCTATTTAATCCGAGAATTTAGGAGGCAGAAGCAAGAGGATCTCTGTGAGTTCAAGGCCAGCCTGGTCTACCTAGGGAGTTCCAGGGCAGGCAATCCTATATCATGTCTACAAACAAACAGTGGTTAAGCTTTAGGCATACTTGTCTGAAAGTCGATCTCTTGGATTCCAGTTCTCCTAGCTTTAGAGCTGAGCCATTGTTCAATGAGATGCAGTGTGGAAACCCTTAGCTTAGTGAATGGTCCCTCCTTCAACACTCCCTTTGCCCTCCCTCCCTACTGCCCTTCTCCCTCCTCTTCTTTTCCCAAGCTGCCACAGAAGTGTGTGTGTGTGTGTGTGTGTGTGTGTGTGTGTGTGTGTGTGTGAGAGAGAGAGAGAGAGAGAGAGAAAGAGAGAGAGAGAGAGAGACTCTAGGGATCTGGGGGATGAACTTGGAGCCTCATGAATGTTTAGCAAGCACTCTACCTCTTAGTTGTGTCTCCAGCTCTTAAATGAGAATCTTATTGTAGCTGGTGACCCAGCTAAATCCATCTGACTGGATTATAAACACTGCCACATAGCAGGGCCCAGGGCCACAGCCGTCCTCTCAGTGGTACTGTTAGGTACACAGTAAGCCTCAAAGAGATAGCTCATAGTGATGGGACTAGAGGGAGATCACACTGCAACCCTCAGAAAGCAGGCCGAGTTAAAAGGCTGCCAACACTGGGAGTCTCGGTTGCTTTAATATCGGAGGACAGAGGATGGGACAGGTGTAGAACTGGTGGGTGGGTTGCCATGTGCAGGCCAGGTCCGAATGCCAGCTCTGCCAGCCATTAGCTGTGTGGCCTCCGGGGTGGGAGTTGCTTTAACTTGGAGTCTTCCTTGGCAAAGCTTTGGTGGGAGTTAAATCAGAAAAGGAAGAACCGAGCTGGGCAAGTATTGAGCAATGGGTCACAACTGAAGTTGCTTACAGAATAGGAGTAAATAAAGCCCATCTCATGTCCAAAGAAACCCCAAGGCCACTTTCGAAAGATCAAATCCACACAGTTCGAGGTCAGCCAGGTCTATACAGACTCAAAATACAAAGCAAAAAGATCAACTACCACCAAGGAGGTGCACATCTTCAAGCCCAGCATTAGGTAGCAGAGGCAGGCAGATCTCTCTGAGTTCAAGGCCAGCCAAGACGATATTTGACACTATTAAGACTATCACAAAAAAGTTTTTTAATTAAAATGCAAATACTCAAAAAAAAAACCCACAGAAATATGACATAAGGAATAAAAGCTTCAAAACAACCATAAACCAGCTCATTAGCAGGAAGAACCAGGGACTTTACACCTTCGCCAACAGAGACAAAATAACTAAACACTACTTTGGTTTAAACACCACTGGATAGGTGACTTTTCAGGAAAAGAGAAAATATTGCAATGGGTTCCAGAAGAGGCTTTGGAGTTTTTTGGTTTTTTTTTTTTTTTTTTTTCCATACACACAGGGAAACACCAGCAAATTCAGTAGACTGAATTGAGATTGCATTATTTCTAATGCTACACCCAAAAGGAGTGTTGAAGTAGATGCTTCCATGACCGGGCTCTACCTGCAAAAAAAGTGCAGAGAAACTCCCAGGCTCTCTTATGAAGCCAGCATGACACTGCAGGAAACTGGACAAGGAAAGAACACAGGAGACTCTGAAGAGACCCTGGAAGATCCCTCCACCAAGTCTAAAGGTTGGAGCATCTCTGCAAGGCCCAAACAAAATACAAGCAGCCACAAACGCCGCCATCATTCTGTCCTAAGAGGGGCCTCTATAGAGACGCTGCAGACACAGAAATATAAAAGCAGCTGGGGGTAGTGACTCACATCCAGGCTACATAGGCTGTTCCCAGCCAGCATGGGCTACAGGGTGCAACCCTCTCTCCAGACAAACAACCAAAAAAGCATGTAAACAGAAAAGAGGAAAGGAAAATTACCATTGGTTTTATGACTATAAACTAACCCAAGATGGTTAGCTGAGAAGCAATAGATAAAATAATTCACTATCAATTATCAGGAAACTAAGATGATCAGTTACATGATTGTTATTTTAAAAAAAAAAAAAAACAGTGTCTTTCTTCTATGCAATTGGCTACCAGCGAGAAATCCCATATTTATGAGCAAGAACACAGTAGATTAGCATTGCCCATGTGCTGAGTGTACAGGAAGGGTGTCACCTGACACTCACTCACTGATAGCGCAGTCTGCATCAATTAAGATGAAGGTGTGGCCTGTTTTTTTAATAGGCTGGTGTACCACTGGAACGTCAGTTCTCACCAAGCATCATATTCATGGTGATCCTGATTCTAAAATATAATATTTTCTTTCTTCTTTTATTTTTAGTGTGTGTGTGTGTGTGAGAGAGAGAGAGAGAGAGAGAGACAGAGACAGAGACAGAGACAGAGACAGAGACAGAGAGACAGAGAGAGTGTATGTGTTTGAGTGTGTGTGTGTGTGTGTGTGTGTGTGTGTGTGTGTGTGTGTTTGCTAGAAGCCTGGAGTGAGAGCCTATATTTTAAAAAATTTTAAAAATTTAAAAAATTTAAAAAAGGAAAAGTAAGCAGAGACTGCTAGTGGAGCTTAGCAATAGAATGTTGGTCTAGCATGTTCAAGGTCATGGGTTCAAGCCCCAGACCACCAATATTTTTTTTAAATTTAATTAAAGGAAGTAAAATGTGCTTAGTCCTAAGTAGAGTTTTGTTGTTTACAGCTTATAAACATTGACTTCGAGGTCCCTGCTAACCCTGACAGATTGATGTCAAGATTATCCTAACCCACAGCTGAGGCTTGGAGTCTCAGTGAGGTTTAGTGATCTGTGGGGTTTTAGAGCCTTGAGATCTGACTAGGTGGTTCTCTCCCCACACACAACATGGCTGCAGCTTCCGACGGGAGCAGCAGAGGCAAAGACCGAATGCTGGCCGTGTCATAGCCCTTTGCATAGTGTCTCTGGGCCCTTTGAGTCCCTTTCCCAGATGTCTGTTTTCTCACACAGCTTCTTCGGGGGTTCTTTGGGTCCTGTCCACCTTCTCCTGTTACACCTCCCAGGTCTTTCTGGTGTACATCAAGACCAGGCTAACTGCTCACTCTGGGAGGCTCATATCACAATGAGTTCAGTGTAGATACCTGCTTTCCTCCTGTAGATAAGAAGCCCTGGAGGCGTCAGGCCTCCTAGTGCAGGCTGCAGGCACAGGGGTCAGCCTGAGCTCCCCTGGTCTGTAGGTGTGGGAGGGAACAAGATACATTCTCCTGGGTTTCCAGTTCTGGCAAAACAGCACACCTGGGGGTCTGTGACACAGACAGACGCAGATATTACTGAAGACAGATGTGACTGCAAAGGCGTTTACCTTTGGGAAGCTCTGTTTAAATAAATATGAATGGCCTTTCATGTCAAGGATTTCGAGATTTTTCAGTGAGTAATTAGCAAATTTCAACCATAAAATCCTTGCTCCATAAAAAGCAAGATTTGTTACCTTCATCTTATAAATAGACCAAGGCCATGCAATCAATGCAGATGTGGAAACAGATGTAAGAATTCTGCTTTTGTCTGGGCTGTAGTCACCTCAGACTGGCTATAGCGTTGCTGACAGGCCTCCTTTCTGCTCTCTGACTTCTGGCCAAAGATGTAGGACTGGCCTTTATGTTTCCTCTTAAAGGACTGAATTCTATGTACAGTTCTCACACTTTGATATATCTGGAATTTAGAAAAGAAAGGCAAAAAGAATGATATTTGATGTTTTTCAGAGTTCGCATCAGGACCAAGCCTTGCATCATGGGTCAAATGCCAATAAAAGGAAAGGAAAAGAAAAAAGAAAAAAAAAAGAAAGGAAAAAAGAAAAAACTCGGTCACCACATCTTTTGGAGGATCACTTTTATTCTGTATTTGAAAGAACTTTGTTAAAATCTATGACAGGGTCTCTTTAGTGACCAGAATGATTGTTGTGGGGCCACTGGAAGTCACCATGGATTGACAGCTAAGTGCTGAGTGTTAAGTGCTCCCTCTATGCAAAGTTCATACCATTCTCACACGTGGACGGCAGATTCTTTTATTATTTATTCCATTTGCAGAGCTAAATTGGGCTCAGAGATAGAGGGTGACCAGGAGGAGTCAGGAAATAAAAAGAAAAGCCACAGAGGAACTTAACAACTGTTGGGTACATGCTCTATGATCAAGGCACTGGTGCAATACATGCTGAAACACAAAGAAATAAAATACCACCAGATTCCTACTCTCAAGGAGTTGAGGAGAAAAACTGGGAAGAGAGAAAACTCAATTAATAATAATAATAATATCATTATCTCATGGATTTGTTGTTTAAGAAGAAATTTAGACATTCATCAAATAATCTTATCTATTTAAAACTACAAATGAGTAGAATAAAAGATACCAGATGGGCCACAGACTGACAAAGGATTAGTATCCAGAATATATAAAGAACTCCTACACATAAGACATGGCCAATAGATGCACTGTAAAATAAACCAATGGCCAATTTAAAAAAGGAAGAAGGGCAAATGGACAATAAACAAAGAAAGCATGTTCCTATCTCTCTCTTGTAAACAGGGAATTGCAAATTAAACATTGAACTGCCATTTCACACCCATCGACTTGGCAACAGTTTTTAAGTTTGACATTAGCAAGTGTTGAGGACATGGAACAGGAGGGAACTCTCCCATAACGAATGGAACTGTGAATTAGTACAACCACTTTGAAAGCCCACTGAACCAGGCCCAACAATCCTGCCGGTTTCTATGTCCTGAGTCCAGCAATTCCACACCCAAGTATCTACCCGGAAGTCTGCTTTCATACCCAGGAATGAGATTTTTTTTAAAAAGCTATTATATCATTGTTTCTAACAGAAAAATAAAGTGAAAATTAGCTAAATATCTTCTAGAAGACTGGAAAATAAAATGTGCTGTACTGGTAACGAGTCCCTCATCAGCACTGAAAAAGTATGATCAAGAAATACGTACATTGGGGCTGGGGATTTAGCTCAGTGGTAGAGCGCTTACCTAGGAAGCGCAAGGCCCTGGGTTCGGTCCCCAGCTCCGAAAAAAAGAACCAAAAAAAAAAAAAAAAAAAAAAAGAAATACGTACATTAATGTGGGTTCATGCTGCCTAGTTAAAAGAACAAAAAGAAAGTTACAAGATTATATATTCAGTCTAATAGTGTCTCTTCAACGTTTAAAATAATTTCAGATAATTCTATAAAGTGCCTATAGTCACCAAGATATGGAGTAAAAACATAAAGGCATGTGAAGAAGCACCAATGTGCCTCTCAATGTGATTCCGTTGGGAAGGGACAGAAATTGGTTCAGATAATTCCACCCAGATCCAAAAGGATCTGTGTCCTTTTAAGACACAACTCTAGATTGAATAGAGGAAATGTTAAGTTTTAACAAAGGAAAGAGAATGTGTGATATAAACAAGTCGTTTTTCGTAAGCGTTTTTTAAATGTAGTTTTTGTAAGCTTTAGATTTCTTAAATTGGCCTCTGACTTTTCAAAGGAGTATTTGCTTCAGTTGAGGTTGGGGTGGGGTGGGTACAACCCGGAAGGCTGTGGCCCTTAGGATGGGGGAGGGGTGAGGAAAAGAGAAAAGGCGTTCCATGCAGAAGGAACCCAACTATGGAAAGAAGGGAGCAGAATGGGGGCAAGGCACAGATCTTTGGCCACCTAGAAAGGTCCTGTAGCCCAGAAACATTTTACACAGCCAGATAGAAGAACGGGGCGGGGGGGGGGGGGACATCCTTGAAGGGGAGATTCCATCTGGAGTTCAGCAGAATGAGAGAAAGGTAATCGGAGATGGAGTAAACACTGAACAACTTAAATAGCGCTACACAGGCAGGATCTAAACTGGGATTAGTTTATGAGGTGTTAGAAAATGGCAGACCTGCGTGCTCAGGAAGACAGGGAGGGCCTGGAGCGCCAGGCCGCTCCACCGAAACGGCGAGCCTTGGACAACAAGGGAGTACGGAGCTCGCAATACAGGAGAACAGACTCGGGAGACCTTGGAAAGGAAGATGTTAATACCCAACCAAGTGAGGGTAATTCACAAGGTCACAGAAGGAGTAGCTTAGACTGTAGTAGCCACTGCAGGTGCATCCAGGACGCATCGCGAATGATCGGGGTGGGTGGTGTCACCTTCACTGCGACGGAGAGTAACGGGGACAAGATGCGGCGAGTTGGAGATGCGTGCGTAGCAAGCCAAGTGGACTTGCGGGGCGTGCTCCCGGCGCTGCGGACCAGTGGGAGGCGCCAGAGACGGAGGAGGAGTCGGTCAGAGCGAGCACGGAGGGAGGAAAACCTGAGCTGGGGCCCTGCGGGATGATGAGGAATGGGTTCGGGGAGGATGGAGGGATGGGGAGGATTAGGAAGATGCAGAGCTGCTTCCGCGCGGGTAGCAGTGCGCCAGGCTGGGCGGGGCCGGGACACCAGAGCAGGGGTTGACCCCTCCGGCCTCCCGGGAGGTCAGGCTGCGGTCGGAGCCCGGCAGAGGCAGGCGCGGGGTCTGACCCAGAGAGGCTCTTCCCGGCCGAGCACCCTCGCAGCTGGAGTACGGCTCCCGGTACCACCCGGCCATCCCGAGCCGTCGCAAGCGCCGGGCGTGCGCAGGCCGCGCCTCCCTGGCCCGAGGGCTTAGCGACGTCACCGAGGCTCTGACGCCCGCTAACCTGGGCGCGGGTTTCCTCCCCGCAGATCCCTGTCCTTGCAGCCCGCCACCGCGTCCTTGGCCCTTCTCCCGAGGATCTGGATTTTGCTAATTCGGGAAGACTGCTTGTCCTTCAGCTACTGATAAGGGCGCGAGTTTGTGAATAATAATAATAATAATAATAATAATAATAATAATAATAGTAATAATAACAATTCCTGGAAAGAAATAGCCATACTCGATAAACAGACTAATAAAAACCAGCCAGATAGACCTCTGCTCCTGTGCTCAGTGCTCGTAAGGACAATAATGACGACAACAGCCGTAATAGCCACAGTTTATTGAGCGCTTACATCCACCGCAGTGTTAAGCGCTTTGCAGGCAACAACCCTCGGAGGTAAGTACCGTTATGATCCCTAATTTTCAGGAAACTAGGGCAGAGAGGTTAAGTAACCTGCCCCAGGGCACACAGCTAGCTAATGCCAATGCCAGAATCCCAACCTAGGCTGCCTGTTCTAGTGTAATCCTCAAGCCAACCGGTTAAGGTCGGGAGCATTCCCTCCATCTTAAAGATGAGGAAAACAAGGCACATGGAAATTTAAGTACCTTGCCCAAGGTCACCTAGCTGGATGAGGCAGAAAGC
This sequence comes from Rattus norvegicus, assembly GCF_021556685.1. Taxonomy (NCBI): domain Eukaryota; kingdom Metazoa; phylum Chordata; class Mammalia; order Rodentia; family Muridae; genus Rattus; species Rattus norvegicus. The sequence continues at coordinate 77,346,858 of NC_141536.1, read as the reverse complement.
GAACCCAGGGCTCCTCTCTGTCCGCAGAACCCTCGGTCTTGGCCATAAGCGATGCCATTTCCAAACCACCTCCGATAGCCCCGGCTTCTGTCCCGGCATCCGGGAGGCAAAAGCAGCCGCCGGTGGATTTGGGTAGATTCCTGCAGCCTCCGCTCAGCTGATAAGCCGGGTGTTTTGGAGCAGCGTCCTTGCTCTGCCTTCAAGCGTAGGATGGGGACGCCTCTCCTGGAATCCAGTCCCAGACCAGACTGCGCGATCCTGAGAAGGGACGGAGCGAGGGCGGAGGCAGCGGAAAGGGATCCGGAGTTCCATTTGACCAGCGGCGGGTCCTGGCTCCGGATTTGCACGTCGTAGCCAGCAGAGGGCGCTGCCGCTCGCGCATGGAGTTTTCTGTCCGCTCTGCCTACAGACGCCTGCAGCGGCTTTCCTCCCCAGGTGACTGCCCCCACACCCGCATTTAGACCTGCTTCTTTAGACTGAGCGATCGCCACTCGTTCAAGGCTTCCCAAGTCCCAGCCGGTTAGATTTTGTTCTGCTAAGGGGCAAAGGCAGAGATTCCATTCGGTTAAAAGGCCTAAGCGTTTGCAAATTCAGCTCGGTCTGGTCTGGTCTGGTCTTCCCTTCTGGTGAGCCCGTGGCTGATTTAAAATGGAGGTAGACCCTCCATTTGAAATAGATAACGAATATTCTTTCCTTTTCCAAAATGGGAGATGGTGACTAAAGAGGGAGCCGACAGATGAGAGGGTCTATTTTCATAATAGCCGCCTCCTATTGGTCGCACCAGGTCCTTTTTAGACCTTGGCTCACTATGGCCTGGACCATGTGGATCATGATTCCTGTCTGATGTAAAGTCAGAAGCTAATAACTAACAAGGCCGGGATTTGATCTAGGAACTTCCTTAAAAGCCACATTCCCAATACCCAGAATGCACAAGTGGACACAACTGATTCGAAGATGTGGGTTATATAACCCCAAAATCTACGGGTGCTTAGAAATAACCTACCATGGAATTGGGAGCTTGGCCAGCTTTCTGACAGCCCCCACCCCGAACTCAAATATCTAAAACAGAAAAATAAAATCTAAAGGTGGCATGAGAGAGAGTGAGCTGGAGACTTCTTGCTCTGGTTTGGAAGAGCATCCAGTGAGGCTCATGCACTTTCTATGTCTGGGCTCAGAGGATATAAAGGTGGATCTAGGAAAATCTGAAAAATACAGAAGGGAAGGGGAAAAACCTTTCTGTGGTTTTCACTTTAAACTAAGCCTCATTTTGCTATTTGTGCTATATTTTTAAATTAACGTGGCTCTCCCCACCCATGAAACTGGCACACAAATAGCAAAAACAGAAGGAAGGCCAGCTCGCAACTTCAAATGTGGTTCTCGAGAAGGAGGGACCTGACTTAAAAAGGAACTGGGAATTAAAATGAGGTGCCTAATTCAGACAGACTTTCCACGAGGAATTTAGATCACGGCTCTTGTAACAGGAGTGTTGTCTGGGTCTGGGTCTTGGCCGGGTCTAGTGTCTAAATGGGAGTGCCCCGATGAAGAGATTGAATCCTTTTTGAATATGCCTGCATCTCTAGCCATCTGGGTGTAAGGGGGGGTGGTTGCAGGGGTGGGGGGATCCTGCCACCCTGGATCTATCCCTCAGGCATCTTACTTTTCCAGAAGTTTGTTTGGAAATTCAATCCAGGTGAGACTATCAAGAATCACTTCGTTAGGTGTGGTTATGTAGAATGACTCCTGACTATAGCATTAGCAGCTGGTGGCTTTTCCAGACAGGGAAGCCAGTGAAAGGATCTCATGAGACTTGTCACCTAATGGCTGTCTCTGTTGTGCTATTTTTGAGCCAGAAGAATTATCCCTCTTCACTCAACACAAGAGAATTCAGGCTGTCCTCGGGTGCCTCCTGCAAAATACTGGGCTTCTTTGTCCTTCCGGGTACCGCCTTCCCTTCTGTCAGATCATTCAGTCCACAGACATGTGACGACAACCTGAAACATACATCAGCTAAGGTTATAGCAGAGACCCCAACATGAGCCCAAGGCTCATGGTTTCAACTTTCCTGCCTTGCTCCACGATATTAATAACTTTCTTCTCCAGCTGGCTTCTAACTCCCATTCCTTTGGCTCATAAAAGCACTGCTACTCCGACTGAAACAGATCGGGCCATATTTATGAAGCACGAATTACAATGAAAACCCCAAACTGACACAGTACTCCGCTGCTGACAGGAAAATGCTACTTTAAACAGCATTGATTGTTGGGACGTGCTGCATAAAGTTATTTTTTTTAATTGCATCTTGGAATTAAGTGAGTCACAATATTCAGGAGAAGGAAGAACACAGGGCTTTTGTTAACTCTCAAGACTATTGAATCAAAATAGACTTTCACCATCCACACCCTATAAAGGACAGAATACTTAAGGTAAAATGCCAAGTTCCCCCCCCCCTTTCTGGAAAATCCATTATCATTGAATGATCTTGGCCTTGACCTATTTTTAAAAAATGAAAAGTATTGAAGGTAAGAATCAGACTGTCTCTGGAAAGGGGTGGATTCCTAATCTGTCCTCTCTGTGCTGGGATTGGCAGTCAGAGATGTGTACATGCCAGCGATCCTACTGAGCTACATCCCCAGACCTCTTAGTGTCCTTAACATTCCACTCCCAAGACTGCCCCAACCCTTCTAGATGAGTATCATTTCCTTCCCTTTGAGGAAGTCAGCGGAACTAGAACCTGGAAGAGTGAGGGAGAAGCGAGAGGCAAATTTTTCTGCAGATCAAACGCGTTACAGCCAGTCGAGTCAAGGACACTGTATAGGCGCCGCCTATGTGTGAATGTGTGGTCCTGCATTCTGTCTGAAGCCCCAAATCTCCAACACACTGCGGTATGCCGTAAGGCAGATATATCTGGGAAAGAGTGTCTTCCTACAGAAATGTTTCCATCCAGAGGGTCTGCTTCCCAGCTCAGGGTCTTTTGAATGTTCAGCTGCCCGGAGTACAGAGCTGGAAATTCTCCCAGTGCATTCCTGCTGGGAGCTTGCCAAGCCCTTTGGGGAAACGTCTGCAGCGCTTAGTCTGGGGAAATGAGTTTTGCACTTTCACAGAGTGTGAAATTCCTCAGGGGCATTCTTGTACTCGGAAAGAGAAATCAAACCCAGTTCTTTCCTTCAGGGTCCTTGCGGTTAAGAAAGTAAATCGAATACAGTTCAGCGGGTCCTGCCTGCGTAGGGACAGGAGCAACAGAATCCCTCGGATATTACCCTGACCTGCAAGCTTGGGGTTTTAGGAGCTTGTGTTGCGGGCATGTGTACACAGGGAGGGGCAACCAACGCGCCTAAACCACCAAGGAGGAGCTCAAAACCGCGCTATCTTCCTAGAAACCTTGGCGGCACGGCCCGCTGCTTACTGTCTGATGCAACAGTTTGCAACGCGGTTCTGGGAGTGGAGGCCTGCGGTGCGGCACCCCGGCCAGGCCGACGCGCATGCGCTGGCTGTGCCCTGCCCCTCCCGCGGCGGGAATCTTTTCACCAGATGTGCGGGGCGGAGATGGAGGCGGAGCCAGAGGCGCGAAGACCTTTTGGCAGATCGCGCCTGCGATCTGAGCTGAATTAGAGTTCTCCGCAGGCATTGGCTGACTGACCCAGTGATCCAAAAAAAAAAAAAAAAAAAAAAAAATCAGAGAGGCCCGAATCGCCCCAAAGGAGCCCAGAGAGAGAAGTTAAAGAGCTAGCTGGCTTTTGAGTCGGCCTCCCTTTCTGAGCTTCCAGATTTCTGACGCTCTCTCACCTATCTTGCGGGAGGGAGCATGTCACATCTATACGTTCAGTTTTTCAGATGTCTGACGATTCAGATGAAGACGATTGTCTTCCATATCCACATCCCTCCTGTGTTATAGATTGTAATTGACTTTTATTTTATTAACTGTTTCTCTAAATTAACTTTAAATCGATTCCTTTTTTATGTATCCTTGCCCTAAACGATAACATTAGAGAAGCCATAGCCTGAAAATAAGTTCAGAACTATTCAAATAAAAATGTTTGTTGTTGCTATTGTTAGCTAAAATTGTCTTACCTACCGCATTGGGGTGTCTGGAGGTAATAATGGCCATGGTGCTCAGTTTGTCAGTGTTTCCAGAACTGCTCTAAGGATTGTACACATTCTACTGCCTCCTGATGCCCTAGGAAGTAGTTCTCTGCGTCTTTACAGAGAAGAAAGTGGAAGCCCAGAGAAGTTAAGCAATTTGCTTGAGATCACAAAACTAGAGACAAAGTCCACTGGTCTGGTGATTCCAAACCCTCCCTTCAAAAGCCCAATCCAGGAAGGACTCAAAGATTCTCCAAATCCCACCCCTCTTTCAAAGCCAAGTTTAAATGTCAGTGTCTGGATGAAGACCTCCAAAAATCTATTGTTCGGGGAATAATGGGAATGATTTGAACTCAGGAGGGAGGGGGTCACTTGAACCAGGGCTCTGTACTAACTCTGCTATTAATAGCTGTGACGTGGCCCTTTTGTTGCCTTAACTGAGGAATGCCCACAGTAGAAGCTCCTTTCAATCTTTTTAAAGATTAGTTATCTACACACAATTTAACTTATTTTTGGGGTATGTGCGCGTGCGCTCGTGTGCTGTCTATATGTATGTCTGTGCACCACGTGTGTGTCCTGGAGCATGAGAGGGCATCTCATTCCCTAGAACTAGAGTTCCAAATGGCTGTAAGCTCCTATGTAGATGCCAAGAATGGAGCCCAGATCCATGGAAGATTAGCCATTGCTCTTACCATCTCTCCAGCCCCAGCAATACTTTCTTCTACACTTTTGATCTGGCCAGCTCAGTACTCACGTCCCAGCCTACCACACTACTACAGTGGGGTTTCCTTTTGTCTAAAGTGAGGTGGTTTTGAGGACTCCACCCCTTGCATGCCCTGGCTTTGGCACCTGTGTGGATCATGGCAACTAACCACAGTACTGCAAAGAGCTGCTTCCCCTCTGGACCAACAGCCTGGATCTGGCTTGCCACTGCGTCTCCAGTGCCTCTCTCAGAATCTGGGGACAGGGGAAAATGACACCCATTAAAATCATGTTGCTCCACGCAGCAGAGCAGAATGAACCCTGAATAGGGAAAGGTCCTTCCGTCCCTGTCCCAGAGGGATGGAGACATCCCCCAGAGAACACAGACGGACCCTCTGGCCTGTCTGAGGCTCCTTCCCCAGGTACCAGTGCTGGGTCTGAAAAATCCCCTCAGGCTTTTGCTTGGTGACATGAGGGATGAAAAATGATGACAAAGTTGAGGACTTGAACTCAGGAGTCTCCCAGACTAGACACACGCAGCCCCAGGCCTCCAGCATCCTTACCACAGCAGCACCCCTGAAGCATCAGCTGCTCAGTACACCCCCAGTGCACAGCCTCCTCAGCCATCTTCACAGCCATGGAAGCCGCAGCACTACTTAACCCTCTTAGCAAGTGAGGAAATGGAGGGCCGGAAGACCCTAAGCTACCACTGGAAGTTCACCCAGGCGTTTAAACCATCTGAAATTAAACTCCAGGAATAAGCTTTAAAGTTACCTGTAGAGCTGTTCCCACTCCCCTTTCCAAAATTCACCTCACTCACCTTTCCTTCTCCCTGGCCCCTGCCTCCTTAGAAATCACATAGGGGCTTCCAGTTAATCCCTACGTCACTACACACACCTCCCCTTCCCCTAGCAAGGGTTGGGACAAGCTTTCCCATCATTGCTTTTTCATTTTCCTCCCTGAACCAAAGTAACCCATAAATACATAATTTTCCCCAAGAATCCCCCCCCTCTGTGTGTGTGTGTGTGTGTGTGTGTGTGTGTGTGTGTGTGTGTGTAGGGGAATGATATGCAGGCATGCACATGTATTGACATCAGGTGTCTGCCTCAGTTCAATTGCTCTTCACAACTCTCTCTCCCTCTCTCTCTCCACCTGCCCCCTCCTTCCCCCCCCCCTCTCTCATTGAACCTGAAACTTGACATTTGGCTAGAATGGCAAGCCCACAGGATCTGTCTGTTTCTACCCCGCCTAGATCTGAGGGGGCGGTCACAAATGCCTGCTACCTCAATCAGATTTGTGCATAGGCACTGGAGAGCCAAACTCAGGTCCTCCTGCCTGCACAGCAAGCCCATTACCCAGTAAGTGATCTTCCACCCCTCCTCTACTCTCCTCTATTGGTCACAGGAACATTCAGAAATTCCACTTCCCAGCCTAGAAACTGATGGGGTCCCTGCAGGTGTCATGGAAATGAACCCCATGAAGAGATAAGAAGGAAAACGAGGTGCAGATTGACTTTATCAACCTGGATCAGTCTGATGCCAGGCGGTTGTCTGCATATTTAAAAGGTTTCCAGGCAACAATCAGTCCAATTCCAGGTGCACAATAAAGCTTGAGGTGTGACTGCATAGAAACTCCTTTACAAAGTATGCGTGACCAAGAGCATGGGTTCTATAGCTAAAAGGCCTAGAGGTCAGCAGGCCACAAAGTGCATGCGACATCTCCCTTAAGGAGGGGTAATGATCTAGTGGGGAAGAGTCTGAGATAACCATGCTGGGGGATTTGGAAAAGGTCTGCCTCTATAGCAAAAGGTGGGTGAGGCCTGCCTTCACAGATAGCAGAAAGGTCACCAGGTTGTTAACAAAATCCACCCTTGGCTCTCTGGATAGAATGCAGGTATTTGCCTTTATCTCCTTCATTGAGAAGACACCCCTGCAAGATTAACATTCCTGCTTCTCTGAGTGCTTCTTTGTGAGTGCAAGGACTTCTGTGACTCCAACAGGAAACTACATATCCCAGAATGCCATACTCTCCTGGAAAGAGAACAAAAATCTTGTTGGCCATGTGTCTCCTATTTTGGGGTCGGAAAACTTGGTCACTAGCTTGGATATAGATTGGTATGTCCATAGACTTAATTCTTCTGGCCCCAGGCAGACATGGATTTCCCAGGCCTCAGAGATCAGGAGAGGGGACAAGTCATTAAAGCAAACAGAACCTTCAATTAAAAGCATGCTTGAAGACTTGGCATGCAGCTTCTGGAAGAAGGACCCCTGTCCTGGAGGCCTGTTTTCTCTCCGCAACGGCCCTTACCATTACCACGCCTTCCATCTCTTCACTTTCTTCCAGATTCTTCTCTTAATTGTACCACTAAGCTCCTCCCTTGCCCTCACCCCCACCCCCGTCCCCACACCCCACACCCCACACCCATGCTTTAACCATTTCGTATAAAATCCAGCCCACCAGACTGAGGTTTCCTTCCACCCAAATGTTATTTTCAGAAGGAGCCATTGAGGTTGGTGAGTAATTGCAGCGTTGAGCCTCTGCAAGCCAAGCTGAAAATAATCAGCGAGGCAGATGGGGTGGGAAGAAAGTGGTACCCTTCCACTAAAGAGTGGGAGAAGTCCAAACGGGGTGAGTCAGAGAGAGGCAAGCGCCAGGCTGGGCCTGCTGGGCTGATGGCCTGGAGTTCAGCTAAGGGGAAACCGCCCAAGGTGTTGGACCCTTTGACTGAAGCCCAATCCAAGGTGGTTCCTGGCTGCACATCACAAGTCCGTATTTCTTATGACAGTCACTATGGTTCTGCTCTTACTCACTTGGGCCACATCGGAACTTAACTGTGCCAGCTGACTTGCCTGTCTCTCCAACCAGCTTTCTCAGCTTCAACACTATTGACACGCTGGGCTGGATAATATTCTGTGGGGAACAGCCCTGGCCTAGAAGGATGTTCAGTAGCTTATCTGGTCTCTCCTTCCTTGATGCCTGCAGTGTGCACACGCTCCATCGTGGCAATCAAAGATGGCCCCAGATGGCCTGTGTGTCAGTGGTTCCAAACCACTCATCTAGAAGTGGACCTGTGTCTAAACTGTTGGTGAATTCTTATTTCCAAGTACAGCTTGGGTGCCCCAAGTCTAGTGTGAGTACCTACTGTGCGCCAGGCTCTGTCCTCAGTACTGAAAATAGAGCAGGAAACAGGGCAGATAGGACTCCTGCCCTCAGGGAAATGATGGCTTTCCAAGATAGGGGACACTCAAGAACCTTCATTGAGAGATATGGAAAAGAGAAACAAGAATCTAGAAAAGGGTTCTGATCCAGATTATGAGAGTCATGGAGGCTCCTGAGGAAAATAAGGCCTTAGCCACCTAGAGACTAGAGAGGGGCTCTGAGGAACACAGGCACAATGTCCTGATTAATTAAGAGACTGTTGTACATTTAAGGAACCCAGAGAAATATGCTTTGGATCAGGCTCAGGACAGTGGGAAGGCGTCTCTCATCCCTAAGCTTCCTGCCCTCATTTTTCTGTGTTTCTAGCACAGTCATGTAAACTTAGGATCATATTTAACCATCTTTCAACCACCACCCCTCGTCCTCAGTCAACCCTCTTCGGTCAACCAGTAACCAAGTTTTGTCATATTATCTCCAGCTAGAATGCTGTCTCTCAGCCTCCATTCCCACCCAATCCCTGATGGGATGCAGGACGTCCTCTTGCTCACGAAGATTTGTGAAATAGCTTCTTTTTTTTTTTTTTTTTTTGGTTCTTTTTTTCGGAGCTGGGGACCGAACCGAGGGCCTTGCACTTCCTAGGCAAGCGCTCTACCACTGAGCTAAATCCCCAACCCCGTAAAATAGCTTCTTAACGAGTCATTCTCCAGTCCCTACCTCAGAGAAAGACAGATCCGAGCACATCTGCCATCTTAACCCTCAGAGACCTCCAAAGGTGTGTCATACAGCTTGCTGCCATCCCTGGTGCCCTTCCTCGACAAATCCCAGCAGCCCTCTGGCTTGCCTCTCTCTGGCTTCACAGGACCACTAGCCACACACTGAGAGCCTCCACAGTTTTCTGCTCTCTCTAACCATCTCTAGATGCCCTCCCTAACCAATCATTTGTGAAATTCTCACAAACCAGTCAAGACCCAGATGAAGCAAACTCTTGGCGCTCTTCTCTCTACAGATGCCTTCTCTTAATTTTTCCATCTGTTTTCATTGAGTTTTATATTGAAGCTATGTGACCATTTGCCATGCTGGCCCATAATTAGCTGCTTAAATCTGTCCCCTCCATTAGGGTCTGAGGACCTCGCAGGCAGGTAATGAAGTGAATTGCCCTGGGTGACTGACTATCCAAAGCACGTTCTTCCTCTCAGTTTCCTAGGGAAGCCCACAAAATGCAAAGCCCAGGATAATTTCAAATAGCAGCTAAGGCGTTATAACAAGCAGATCCCTGAGCCTCCATAGAAATGACCCTTGCACAACTCAAGTGTGGGCTCACAACCTTCAATAAGAGTTCACTGGGAAACTGAGAAGGGGACCCCGTTGAAGGAATCAGAGAAAGGACTGGAAGAGCTTGAAGGGGCTCGAGACCCCATATGAACAACAATGCCAAGCAACCAGAGCTTCCAGGGACTAAGCCACTACCCAAAGACCCATGGACTGACCCTGGGCTCCAACCTCATAAGTAGCAATGAATAGCTTAGTAAGAGCACCAGTGGAAGGGGAAGCCCTTGGTCCTGCTAAGACTGAACCCACAGTGAACGTGATTGTTGGGGGGAGGGTGGTAATGGGGGGAGAATGGGGAGGGGAACACCCATCTAGAAGGGGAGGAGGAGGGGCTAGGGGGATGTTGGCCCGGAAAACAGGAAAGGGAATAACAATTGAAATGTAAATAAATACTCAAGTTAATAAAGAAAAAAAAAAGAGTTCACTGGGGAACTCAGGCCTAAATTAGGTAGTGTTCAAAGAAGACTTCCTTGATTCACAGATATCCACTACCCCTCTCCTCTTCTTAACTAATAAAAGTGAGGGTTAGAGGAATGGCTCAGTGTCCAGAGCACTAACTGCTCTTCCAGAGGGCCTGGGTTCATTTTCTAGCACCCTCGTGGCAGCTTGCAACTGTCTGTGACTCCAGTTCTAGGGAATATGACACCCTCTCCTGACACAAGAGGTCTACACACACACACACACACACACACGCATACATGCATGCACACACGCACGCACATATGCGCACAAAACTCTCATGCACATAAAATCAAATTTAAAAGGGAATAAAGCTGAGTTTTAACTGAGCAAATGGCTGCTTTGCTGAAGACCACATTTCCCAGACTCCCTTGCAGCTGAACATGGCCATGAGTCTAAGTTCTCGCAAATGTACAGTAAGTGGAAATAATAGTACTGTTTCCAAATTGTGCCCTTGAAGAGAATATATGCTGCTTCCCTAACCCCTCTCTTGTCCTTCTCTCTGACTAGAAGGTGACAGAGATGGAATCAATCTCCTTGGAGCGAAAAAAGAGAAACCTTGTGCTGACGACAGCTAATTCTCTATCCATCTTGGATAGTTTTGATCTAAACCCTTACAGGAGACAGATGTCATTTCTGTTTTGTTTGCATGCCTGTGCTCAGAGGCAGCTTTGCAAATACTCTACAAAACACCTGGTCTTCCAGGAGTGGGCTCAGGGCTGAGCATGTGAGGTAGCTCAGCCAGTAGACCAATGGAAAAAGAGGAGAGACTCTCTAGGAAGTGTTCCTGTGTTCATGGGACATCATGGGGCATCCATCCTCCTTTCTCTTCCTGCTGACCCAGGAACCTGCTCCCAGCCCAAGGACAGAACTACATACCACAGTACAGAGGAAGCCAGGGACAGCAGAGCTGCAGCAGTCCAGGGATGGGCAGAGGTTCTTTTCCTAGGAGAAGGATGGTCATGGGCACTGGGAGCCTGCCTACCGGTCCTTTACCCAAGAGAAACCTGGTGGTGGACAGTGGCCATGAAAACAGGAGGCGGCCATAGAGAATCTGGGTCCTAGTCATGTGCTTTGTTGGTCAGTTCATCTCCCGACTTTCTCTTCTGCTCAGCATCCTGGAGGCAAATTTCATGCCTTAGAGCTTGCTCACTGGTCTCTGGCAAGAATTGCCTCGTGAAAGTTGCTAGAGGAAGATGGCAGCAGGAAGGTGAGCAGTCTGGTGTTTTCCTCAATCCCTGGAATCTCTGGTAGTAACTGCTCTCTATGTGACAAACCCAATTACTGAGCTCTGGGACTACCTGGGGGCTAGAGGTGACCACAGCAGTGCAGTCTGGGGGGCTAGAGGTGACTTTCTCAGCTGTTCACAGCCTGCCTGTCCACCCCTCCCCCCCCAACACCTTCACTTCCTTTTAACTTTCCAACCATTTCTTTCATTGCCCCTGGACTCTGGTGCCCCAACAGGACCCTGCCTGGACTAGATTGGAAGGGGAGTCAGTGAGGGAGTTGCTTCTTACCCTCGATAGATTTGAGCATAACCTCACTGGGCAAAGCGACAGGAAAATATCATCCATGTACGAGGGTGATTAGGACCTACTTCTGTAATGAGCCCTCCAGGGTACCCCATGGATGCCAGGTGGTCTGCTGGTGGCTGCAGGACCCCACTGTGTTGCACACACACTCTTAGCGATAGGTGGGTCTGATGTGGCTTCTTGTCCGTTGGAATTCACTGCTACTCACATTCTCTTAGCCTTAGTAAGAAGCCCAGGGGGCCCACTTCATGTCTGTCACTTCAGAAAAATCACATAACCTCTTGTACTTCAGTGTCTTCACCAAAGGATGAAGAGGTTGCCGTGAGAGTAATTTAAGACAACACTAAGCACATTGGTTGGTATGAAGTATATAGTCAGTGATATTCACAGGGACCAGCCACCACTGTTGTTGTTGTTGTTGTTGTTGTTGTTGTTGTTGTTGTTGTTGTTGTTGATGATGATGATGATGATGATGGTGATGGTGATGGTGATGATGGTGTTGGAGAACAACAGTCTGGGCAGCATGAAAAGGATCAGTAGCCTCTCTATGAAAATATTCAGGAAGCAGGGACAATGGAGGAATGGGAGCCCAAAGTTATCAAAGTTAGAATGGCAAGATTTGGGGTCCACATACTGGTCTCTCCACCACAATGACTGGCACCATTTCCATTGGTGTCTCAGACTCAACTATACTCCTCCCTTCACTCATCCTCTACTCTTCCACTCCCCCTTGTCCCTTATCATCAGCCACCATGTTCCCATCAGTAGGCTCAGCAACCCAGGAAGGCTGTGGTCCTCTGCCACCTGAGACCAAAGCCTGAATCTGAGTCAGGAAGGGTCCTGAGGAAAGACACAGGCCTTGGGACCCTCACCTCATGCTGCTGTTCTCCTCGTGAGTGCAGAAGGCATGGTCATTTCCGTTCTCTGGGAGAGCCATGAGCCCCTGCTATCATTGTTACTAGCTGAATCCCAGTTTTATAAAGGCTCCCCAGGCCTCCCTGGGAGAGTTAGTGGGAGTCTCTGCCCGTGGCTCTGACATGAAGGGTCCATGGGTTCTGGCATTTAAGTCCTGTGAATCACTGTCAGAGCCAGTCTGCCCCCGGAGGCCTGGGCTTTCTCTGAATGCATGCCAGGCGTTAAAGCAAGGGAGAGGCTTGAGAAGGATGATCCAAAAAGAGGTAGGTCCTGGAGAGTCGTCTCCTGTCACAGGTGCTCACAGGTCTGTGGCTTTGGCAAATCAGACCGGCCAGCACGGTGTCAGTTGCTCTCTTTCCCTCTCAGTGCTTGGGAATATTTTCCTGGAGAGCAGTCTGTGGACTCTGAGGCCTGTGTTCTCTGTACACTCGGGAAAAGACAGACACCCTCGAGTTGTCTTGTCCCCAGACACCCACATCCTGGAAAGCCATCTGCAAATGTCCCCAGGCTTGCGGCAAGCTGGCTCTCTTATAGCAGTTCCAGCTGCCATTGTCTGGTATGATATCAAAAGCAGCAGCCCTGGACCCCAGCTCAGTGTGGATGACTAGAGCCAGGAAGCCATGGAGAAGCGTCTTCGTTTGTCCTTCTGAGACTCTGGATCCTATGAACAGGTGTCTGATAAAAGTGACAGAGTTTACCCCTCCCCCCTTCTGGATCCCCACTGCTTCCCTGACCATCTGACCATCTGACCATCTGACCACCTGTGTAGGTGGGGATGTTCTTTCCCAGAATCCTCCCCACACTGTGGCCTCCGGCCTGCAGGAGACAGTGGTTTCACCATCCTTTGCCTGTGGCCTGCCCAGGACCAGCTCCCCTGAGAGCAAAGGGCTCAGAGCCGGAGACACAGGCCCCACCCTGTGTGTAAACACTAGTTGGGCACCAGCTGACCTCAGGAGGGAAGTGCTGGCTGCTCCCTGCCTCTCCCAGCCTGCCACCGAGGTTCCAAAGGAAGTGCCAGGCTAAGCTGGTGCCCTGGCCCCAGGCTGCCTCCGTACTGGAAATAATCATTAAGAGCCAAGTCTCTCTCGCTAAAGGTGGACGGAAGTTAAAAATTCCTAACCATGGCTTGCCGGGCCTGGTCAGGAGCAACCATGCTGGACTGTGCCCATGAGTCAGGTCTCTCTAACTGAAATAGTTTTGATGATTATATATATTACCACCATGAATGGACTCTGCTTATTTCTTGAAAACAAACTGTAATTACATATAATAAAATATTAATAGTTTCAACTTTGGAGGGTAAAGAGTATGTGTCTTATTATTGTTTGTGAAGTGTTTTTCCGCACTGTTAAAGTGTCTTTAAGTAAGTAAATACTAAATAAGAATGAAGAATAAGGGCTGGGAGCAGAGATGAACTCGAACCACAAGTCCAGGACTGCGGGACCCTGAGCTCCTTCACACTAACGTACACCAAGACCAGCACGGTTTTACTGGGGGTGAGAGTCACAAAAGTTGAAGCATATAGTGGGAAATGTAAGACGCACTAGGACTGCTCCGTTAGAAGCCCATTCTCTTCGGTGTGTATTTATATCGTGCTGTTCTTTGTGTGTAAGGAATGAATGAAGCTCAGAGCTGGAGAACCATCTAGCCATTACGGACACTCGGAGTTCATTTTTTTTAAGGACCAGAGTTTGCTTCCTAGCACCCACATTTGGCCCACAACCACCTGTAACTCCAGATCCAGGGGATCTGACACCCTTTTCTGGCCTCTTTGGGCTCCTGCATGACCCCAGAGCACATAAACTTTCACAGGCAAACACACATATGCAGAAACATGAAAATAAATTAAAATTTTAAAAGGATCCGTGATTGCAGAGCCATTTGCCCTTAGCAGTATATTTGGAACAGTTTCTTGGACCCTTATTTACTTAAGTGTGTATCTTCTAAGGAATTTTTCCTGGTGTAATCCTAAGGCTCTGATTCATCCATCCATTTATCCTCCATCCGTCTGTCCGTCCGCCTCTCTCTCTCTCTCTCTCTCTCTCTCTCTCTCTCTCTCTCTCTCTCTCTCTCTTGGAAACAGGGTCATACTACATAGCCCCACTGACCTCAAACTCTCCATTTTTATTATACCTTATCTTGCCAAAGACTGGAATGACCGACTTACAAGTCTTTTAAGTGCACTTTAGTGGAGGGGGGTATGATCACACATGGGTAGGTGGGCGTATATGGTGGTATACAAGCATGTGTGTGAGTATATTGATGTGGAAGCAGGAAATTAGACTTGGGTGTTATCCCTCAGGTGCCTTCCACATTATTTTTTGAGACAGAGTTTCTCACTAGGATCTGTTGCTTGCCAGTTAGGCTTCATGTACATACCACCTTGTCTGGCTTTTTATGTCAGATATAGGAACTGAACTCTGGTCCTCGCGCCTGGGTGACAAGCATGTTGCCAATTGAGCCACTTTCCCAATCTCAGGGAAACGGTATTTTTATGACTGAGATTCAGGTAGATGATAGTAAAATCACAAGATGTGCTGTGTATTGTTTTTTGTTTTCTTTTGCTTATCTAGAAAGTAACACACTCTATGTTGTTGAAAGACTAGACAACAGAGATAACAGAGGAACATGTACATCCCTGCAGCCTTATTTTCAGGAAGGACCGTCTACTGACATTTTTGGTGTTTAGCATTTCTATCCACTTTTTATATACAACTTAAAATGGATTGGGGGAGAGGTGGGAAAATGTCTCAGAGGTTAAGAGCACTGATTGCTCTTCCAGAGGTCCTGAGTTCAATTCCCAGCAACCACATGGTGGCTCACAACCATCTGTAATGGGATCTGATGCCCTCTTCTGGTGTGTCTGAAGACAGCAACAGTGCACTTATATAAATAAAAGTCAGTAAAAAAAATTTAAATGAATTGGGGTCCAGCAAGATGGCTTAATGAACAAAGTGCCTACTGCACCACAGCAACCTCTTCTGGTGTGTCTAAAAACAGCTATAGTGTACTCATATAACTAAAATAAATAAATATTTTAAAAAAAGAAAGAAAGAAAGAGAGAGCCAAATTGACAAAGTTGTCCTCTGAGTTCTACTTGTGGGCTGTGGCACACCCGCCCATGTACATATACCACGCACACATACACACAAGAATAATAATTAACAACATGCCAGGTCTAGTGGTACACAACTTTAATCTCAGATCTCAGGAGACAGAGGCAGGTGAGTGTCTGTGAGTGCAAAGTCAATCAAGGCTACATTGTGAGAATTTCTCTCAAAAAAACAAACAAGATACAATGCACTATTATGCCTGCTATTATTAGAGACAAATACCCTCACTTCTCTGAAGAAGAAATCTAAAGAGATCCCAAGCTGCCCTCTGTACTGTGGGCTCCCCCAGAAGTCCCCTCCCTGCACCTAGGGGTCCCCAAGCTGCACTGTGAACTCTCACCTGAGACCTTGACTCACAATCTCTTTCCTTTTCTCCCACCTGCACGTCTCCCCCTCTTTCTTTGCTCCTTTTAGACTTTGCCGGCTCTCACCATGTAGCCCAGGCGGACTTTCACCTCCCAGTCCTCCTCCTCAGTCTGCTGAGAGCTGAGATTATGAGGAAATCTCACACACATTGTTCTAGCAGCTGCCCAGAAAGCCTGATTAGAGCTTCAGTTCCTTCCTGCTGTGAAAATGCAATCCTTTAGCGTAGTGCCCTGCTTGGCCCACTGCAGGGGACTTTACAGAGAGAACCGTGCCTGGCAGACAGGTCACCAAGCTGAGGCGCCTGAGGGATGTGGAGTGTGCAGGGCCTGGGGTAGAGCTGAGCTATCCACTCTTCATTTGAGTGACAAGTGCTATCAGTCCTTTCTAGGCTCTGAGTGTGTCTCAAAGAAGAAATGGTCCCCACACTCAGGAGTTCAGTTGACTGTAGGTTCTCAAATGTTAGTTAGCCCTTTACTGTTAACCTACAACCCGGAAGCCTGCACCTCTAAATCTGAAATCATTGGTGCTAGTGGACGAGAAATATTCAGTCCCCTCAGGTCACCTTGATGAGGGCCACCAGGCACCATTTTGGGGGAGAAATGTTAGTCCAGGCTTCTGGAGGACATTTAAACGAGGTGACCCTGGAAGCGCTAACTACTGAGCCATAGCCTGGCCCTCAAGTGAGCCTTTAGCAGCCGAAAACCAACAGGTATGTGGGTCAGACACACAACCCGAATTTGAAGCTCAGCTCCACCCTCAGTAAGTGACCTTGGGCAGTTACTTCACCTCTATTAATCCCAGCCTGTTCATCTGTAAAACAAGGGCAATCACATATGTTCTGCTTGAAATTAAACATTAACGTGCTTGATAGAGCGTCTGGCAAGCCATGTATGCTACATATCATCGTTACTAAACAAACTGAAACTAACTCACTCAAATTGTCACTAGGTAAGTGGTCGCAGCAAGGCCCTGAAAATAAGATGTACAGGGTGTTACATCTGACCGCCGCAGGGGGTCGGTCACCACTGTCACAAGCAGCTTCTGTATGTTATTCTAGGCCTCAGGAGCACTGAGGCCTATTCACGGAACAGCTTTGGAAATGGCAGCCATAGACTGAGCATCCAGAGTGCCGGCTTCATACCCAGTCTTAGTGTCTGAAGAGCATGAAAGAGATTCCTGCCTCCCACCCCTTCCAGAGCATCCCCATGGAAGGCAGGTTGGACAAAGGTGGGCAGTTTCAACTTCTACTTTTGTTTTTTGGTGGGGAGGGAGAGCCCAGGCCTGGGTCATTTATCCAGTCTCCCATCTCAGGGTCAGAAAGCTATGGAGGCCCCAAGGCTGTTTGCTGTGAGGTGAGAAGGGATATGCCAGGTCTCTGTTGATGATGATATTTTCAAGTACTCAAGGATGCTCTGTTGCCATGGAGACGCTGAAGGTACTGAGCAAGCTGTAGCCTCTCGAGTCATGAGTCAGGTTCCACTTTATTTATTAAAAAATAAAACCAACGCCTTGACCTACAGAAGACAAAGCAAAGCCTCAGGGGCAGGTCAAGATGCCCGCTGCCAGGGGAGATGAATCAGCTGTGTTACGCACAGTCCCGGAGTCTCCTGACGTCAGCTGGTCACGAGAAACGTTCAGGGAAATGCAGGTGGGGTGACAGCAGCGTCAAAGGTGGACTATGAAAAACAAAAACACCAACAGAAGTCACACTGCTGAGTGGAAATCGGTGGCAGGAACAGCCCCATTTCTCAGCTCTAGGCCCTTGGGGACTCTGCCCATCTCAGATGTGAGTCCTCCAGCCCCCAAGGAAATCGTCATAGGCCAACCAGGGCTGAGCTGTCCCACCCACATGTGACATAATAGGAGTGTCCTCTCCATTCAGGCTGAATCCAATGATTCCTCTGAGAGAGACAGAACCCTGGGAAGACAGGGGAGAGCACAGAGAGTTCTCCCGGGGCCTTACTGTGTGGGGTAGGCTCCTGCAGAGGAAGACTAAGTCAGTGAGCCTCTAGTGTCCCTTCTGATGACACCCACCTTGCTCATCACCTCCTGGGAAGGGCCATTGTCATAGTAACAGTGACACAAGAATCCTCTTCTTGACTTGGAACCCGTCCCAGGATCCCAGACCTGTGGCAGAAGGGACAGAAAACCTGTTGAGTTCACTGTTGGTCCCAGAGACTGAGTACGAGGATTTTCTTTCTTCCTTTCCCTCTGATGTTGGGGTGGGCTCACCTCCTAAACCAGCTCTGACTCTACCCACCACTGCCTCACCAACTACAGACAAGCACAGTGATGGAGCCCAGGAGTGCTCAGGATGCTGGGTGAGAGCTGTCTTTCTGTCACTCACCAGCTATGTGACTGGAGCCCCAGTCCCAGGATGGAGGGCCAGACAGAATTTTAAAAGCACTGTCTCAGGAAAGAGGTTTCTCTAAAATATGAATCACCGGCTAGACAGAGTGATTCACTCTGGAGGCAGAGTCAGGAGGATCCACTGGGGTGGTGTCCCCTGAAACCATCACTAATTACTCCTCCCATCTGCCTTCTTCGGGATGGCGCACACGCTTCTACTCTGGTCAGGGTTTCTATGGCTGTGATGAAACACCATGACTGAAGAGCAGGTTTGGGAGGAAGGAATTTATTTGGCTACACTTCCCACATCACCGTTCATCACTGAAGGAAGTCAGGACAGGAACTCAAACATGGCAGGAACCTGGAGGCAGAGGCTGATGTGGAGGCCATGGAGGAGTGCTGCTTACTGGCGTGCTCCTCATGGCTTGCTTTCTTATAGAATCCAGGAAGGACCATCAGCCCAGAGATGGCGTCACCCACAGTGCCCCCTGCCACCAGTCACTAATTCAGAAGAAGCCTTTCGGGCTTACCTACATTCTGATGTTATGGAGGCATTTCCTCAGTTGGGGTTCCCTCCTCTCAGATGACCATAGTTGGTTTCTAGTTGACTTATAACTAGGCAGCACAGTTCCCGTCGAGCGGCCTGCAAGGTTCCACAAGACACTCCAGCCATGCATTCTCCCACCTCTCTACCTGAGCAAACTTTAGCCGTGGAGTGGTATCTGTTTGGTTTTGGGGTGTGTGTGTGTGTGTGTGTGTGTGTGTGTGTGTGTGTGTGTGGTGTGTGTGTGCGCATGTGCGCTTCCTTTTGTTCAGATTACCCTTTCTCTTTTTATTAATTTAGTGGATACCTGCCTATCCTTTAAGACAGCATCAAGAACCTCAACCTGGAACTGGAGAAACTGTTCAATGGTGAGATCACTTACTGTCCTTTCAGAGGACGGTTAGGTCCCCAGCCTTCACACAGTGACTCACAACTGTCTGTAACTACAGTCTCAGGGGCTACGATTCCTTCTTCTGGACTCAATGGATACTAAGCATGCACACAGTGCACAGACATAACACCCATACACATAAACTAAATAAATAAAATAAAATTTAAATGTGTCTTTTAAAGGACCTCAACCTTCTGAAACTTCTCTCAAGTGTAGACCAAACCACATCTTGCTCTGACTGCCTTGGCCCCTCAATAAAGAAATAAAGACAATTACCTCTTACTGACCAAACAGCTGCAGTCTGTGTTGGGGACCCTTTTCAGTTTGTTAGGGTTTTTTTTTCCTTTTTCTTTTTTTATGAATGTGTGTGTGTATATGGGCATGTGTGTGCATAGAAGTGTATATTTGCGTGTTTACATGCATGTGTGTGTGCACGGATATCAAGGTCAGAGAACAACCTCAGGTACCATCTACCTCCTGTCTCTCATTGGCTTGAGGCTCAAGCAACTAGGCTAGACTGCCTGGCCAGTGAGCCCCAGGAATCCTCCTGCCTCTGTCTCCCCGGTGCTGGGAATACAGGCATGCTAACTGCCACACATTCAGTTTTACATGAATTTGTGAGAATCAAGCTTGGACCTTGTGTTTGCAAAAGAAAAATGCTTTCCTGACTGAGCCGACACCGCCAGTTCCCTTCTCAAATCTTTTTTTTTTAAGATTTCTTAATTTATTATACATGAGTACACTGTAGCTGTCTTCAGACACACCAGAAGAGGGCATCAGATCTCATTACAGATGGTTGTGAGCCACCATGTGGTTGCTGGGATTTGAACTCAGGACGTCTGGGAGAGCAGTCAGTGCTCTTAACCACTGAGCCATCTTTCTAGCCCCACCCCCTCAGATCTTAAGGCTGGCGCTGCTACGTCTAACTAATAATCCCTGCTGCCCTGGGCATGCCAGGCTACCATGCTGTTCAGAGTTGGCTGTGACCAAAAAAAAAAAAAAAAGACAAAACTCCATTTACAGATGAGTAATTCACAGCTGAAGACCAGATAGAAACAAAAGATGTAATTAGAGAGGCATCCTGGAAGTCTCTCTTTTCAAGCTACTTTGGATCCAGGGACTGTCTGGACCATCGTATATGCACAAGCCCATCAGTGTGCATGGTCAGATGCCAAACATTGTGCTATGCCCTGGGGCATAAAGGAGTTCCAAACCCTCAGAAGTCCAGGATGACAGGCACGTAGACAACACCCATATCTTTCACCACAAGCTGTGGGAAGAACCATAGGGATTCTAAGGCTCCTAACAGAACAAGGGTGGAAGGAGACCAAAGTCTGGATTCCATCCTACTCCGTTAAAATTCATACATAGGCCAGTCATGGTGCCAAAATCCATACTCTCATAACCCAAGAGGTAGAAGCTCTGGAGCTCATCTTCTGCCACGTAGCAAGTTCTAGCCCAGCCTCGGCTGATAAGACCCTGTCTCACAAAGCATACCCCTCTGCAAAGAACCATATACTGAATCTTCAAGGCGGTATTGACCATTCAGAGGTGATGAGGTCATAATAGTGCTAGGAAATGGGGTTTGTGCCCCATTCTGTTTTGTGAGTTTGAGGGATTTTTGGTATTTGAGGGGAACCCTTTACCCCTTACAACTCTGTAAACAGTTAATCATCCATGAGTCAGAAAACAGAACTTCAAATTGATTGAGTTCTTATCTTGGATGTGTTGGATCCAGAAATAAACTTCTATACTTAGAAGGCACACAGTCTCTGGTATTTTGTTACAGCAGCTCTAATAAATTATTTCTGCATCTCATTCCCTCCCCCAGTCTCCCGAGGTCAATTCCCAGGCCAAGACAGCTGTGCTGTCTGTGTTGTCAGAACAGAACACACACAAGACAGATGATGTAACCGTGCCTTGCCCCACAGGTTATGACAGATGAACACAGGAAACGTCTGAGCCTCCAAGCAGTCAGGTCAAGAGCTAGGCCTAAACTAGTGTCGTGAGGCCACCCCTGCCTGACACGCCACACCTCATGACCCCCAGTCTAGGCCTCACCTGAACCTCACCAGGTCCTACAGACATGCTGGGCACCGTTTCCTGCCCCTAACCTAGTATCAATAGCAATTTCACATCTCGATTCCCACAGAGGAGCAGCAGGTCTGAACTATCCACTAAGCTCTGCCCTTCTTTACAGTGAGATATGTCATGCATCGGCTGCAGCAAGCCAGGCTCCCACTCAGACCCCCCAAAGCTCCCATCGGCCCAGAGTCAAACCCAGCTGCCTAGCAGAGCCTCATCGACCCAGCCCTTGCTCGTTCACTGAGCTCACTTCTCTCTGCTCATCCCCATCCTGACCGCCATGCACGGGCCTTCGAGTGGAACCTGGACGAAAGCGAAATCCTCCATCCTGCCCTTAGCCCTCTCTTCCTTTTCCTGAGCGACATCCTGCCACTCAGGTTGCTGGTGGCCCCTTACTCCCAACTTGCCCTTTGTCTATATAATATGACAAGCTGGGTGTGGTGGAGCACGCCCTTAATCTCAGCCCTTAGGAGGCAGAGGCAGGAGAGTCTCTGAATTTGAGGCCAGCCTGGTCTACATAGAGAAACCCTGTTTAGAAACATACATGCACAATTTATGTCAGAAACTTATATATTTGTGTGTCACACACACACACACACACACACACACACAATATGACATGATATTCTTTTTTTTTCTTTTCTTTTTTTCAGAGCTGGGGACCGAACCCAGGGCCTTGTGCTTGCTAGGCAAGCGCTCTACCACTGAGCTAAATCCCCAACCCCATGACATGATATTCTATGTACACCCTGACCATCTGTTCATGGTGAGTCCCTCATACTAGAACAGGAAGCAATCACATGGGCAGCAATCAGGATGTAAAATGAATGAATAAATGAATGAATGAAAAAAATAATACCTACAAGGGCTAGAAAGGGGCTGCAGAGATGGCTCAGTGGTTAAGAGCACTGACTGCTCTTCCAGAGGTCCTGAGTTCAAATCCCAGCAACCACATGGTGGCTCACAGCCATCTGTAATGGGATCCTGTAGGATGAAGATGATGTCGTTATGCAGGTGAAGGCAGGTATAGGATAGAACGAAGCCTGTCATTGGATGAGAAGGAAAGATGGGTGGGAGAAAGTTTTAGAGAGGAAAAGGAGGCTAGAGGGGGAGCAGCCAAGAGAACATGGAGGCAGATGTTAAGATTCCTCTCTGCACATTTACAGGTTGTTATGAATATTCTTAAGGGATGGATGTGTACAGGGCTTTGTATGTCTAGGTGGGCAATTATACATTATCAATTGGATCAGAGGTTATTGTGTTGTGTGTTTTTTCATGTGGTGATTTAATTGAGTTCAAGAGAGTGTGTGGTGGCAGGACACTGGGCTGCCATGGAATTGGGATGTGTATGTCTGGCATGGTGGCAACCTGCCTTGGGAACTGGATGGGTAGAGAGATTGTTGCCAGGCTCAGAGAGTGGCCATTGGCAGTGTGATATGGGATGGAGCAAAGCAGGTGAGACGCTTTGCTGTCTGAGATGAAAATATCCAACAGATGTCATGGGGCACTACAGTGCCGTACATAGTGTGGGATAAAAGAAAGCTTTTTTAAATTTTACCTCAACAGGACCTGATGCCCTCTTCTGGTGTCTCTGAAGACAGTGACAATGTACTCATATACATAAAATAAACAAACAAATCTGATAGAAAGATAGCTTTCTAGTGGTTAAGTGCATTTTCGCTCTTGGGGAGGACCTTGGTTCAATTCCCAGCACCCACATGATTGCTTACAAGCATTCAAAATTCCACTTCCAGGAGATCTGACGTTCTCCTCTAACCTCGGGCACCAGACACTCATGTGGTGCACAGACATACATACATGTGATCAAAACCCTCACACATATGAAAGATAAATATTTTAAAAATAATCCCTACAGCCATGAATTTCTAAAGATTCAATGATATTTTTAAAAGGAAGATAAACTGGGCAGTGTGGTGCCTGCTTGTAATCCCAGTTGCTAAGGCAGAAGAATCCTGAGTTTGGGGCCCGCCTGGGTTACACAGCAAGACTCCGTCTCATAAACAAACAAACAAACAAATAAACTCAAATGTCAGTGAGGTGGCTCAGTGGATAAAAGCACTTGCCACGGAAACCTAAAGACCTATAAACTCTAGCCCCAGAGCCCATGCAAAGTAATCTGACTTTTGTGTAATAGAAGCAGGCACTCCACTGCATCAAAGTGAGACTGAGACAGGAGAATCTTCCAGAAGCTTCTGGTTCAGCTAGCCTGAACACAACAGAAACCAGACAACTCCTGCCTCAGTAGGGGGAAAGCAGGGTGTCAGCTCTCTAAAAGTTATCATCTGACCTACGTGAGTGCCATGGCACACCCAGGCGCACGCACGCACACACACACACACACACACACACACACACACACACACCAATAACAACGATATTAACTCCTGCTACACGACACTGTGAGCCGTCATTGCTTAGGTCACTGTGAGCGAGCTGCTGCCACTGTGGCTAATGTTGTCCCTTTAGTTTGTGCTCATTGTCTCATGAAAAGATACGTTTAAAACCCAATAGCTGAGTCAGGGATACAGCTTCGTGTTAGAGCGCTTGCCTAATATACACAAGATACGCAGAAGGATGTATGTATGGATGGATGGATGGATGGAAGGATGGATGGATGGATGGATGGATGGATGGATAGATGGATGGATGCATGGATGGATGGATGCATGGATGGATGGAAAACGGGTAAAGGTTATCATGTGATCTTCAAGCCCTTGCTCTCTAGCCCTTTACTCCACTTTGGGGTTCATCAGCCTCTCCATCTCTCCACCAGCTGAGCGACAAGCTTTTGTCCTGTCTGACAAGGTCACCCTCAGGGTCTGTCTCTGATGGTCAGGAGACCTCCAGTCCAAGCCTGGGCAAGGGGCCGTGGGCAGAACCCAGACAAGGCTTCAGAAACCCAGTGATTACCCCCCTAGAACAGGTCCCACATCAAAGCTGCTCTCAGAGGGGCGAGGCCTCTAGATAAATGAAAGATTAAAAAAGACTTGGTCTCCACAGGCCACAGGGAGAGGCAGCCCACAAGTGGCCACAGAGGGGAGGCTCTGACAATCCTGACTGTACCCATCTTGGAGAGCACGAGTGAGGTATCCAGATTCCAGACCCAGGAAAGGGGGCTCGATGAGTGATGAGCGGTGACTTAAGTGGACATTGACTCCTGTTATTTTATGTCTTCCTTTCCTGCCAGTCCATAGCTACTCCTTAACCCTTTCCCAGCCAGGCAGCAACCAGGAGGCTCAGTGGCCAAACCCTGGGTCACTCTTGTAGAGATCTTATTTCGTCATTGCGTTTGGTCATTGGGGTTTGTGCCCTCCAGCACGGGAGCCTGTAATGAGGAACTCCTGGCCCCAGCCTTCCTCCTCAGGGAAGGTCTGTAATTAGCGCAGGAGGCCAGGCTGCGGAAGCTCAGACAATGTCATTTGAACCAGGATGAGACAGGGCTCAATTGCTAGTCTGCACTTTTTCCCCCCCTGGTGCCATTTCATATATAAAACTCTGGCGAGCTTAACCCTTTCCTGGTTGTTGGGCCTTGGTGCCAAGAGTTCAGTTTGGCGTACCATCCATTCTTAGGACTGGTCTGTGCAGCCCTTGATGTCCCGACACTCCCGTGGGCTCTTCCCAAACATCTACCCATCAATCTTGCAAGCCTTCGATGAACTGAAAGTAAGTCTCCCCTCTAGCAAGGAAGAGTCCAATCCCAAGAGGTAGAAGAAGCATGCCAGAAGCCATTGATTGGCATATGATCCAATGCAGGAGAGAACAAATCAGATAGTGAGGACCACTGTATGCAAGGAGGAGAGCTGCACGGAAGCCACATGCACAGGATGTCCCCATGGAGGATAGGATATGGTAAATACATTCTACAGCAGTCATCTTCCTGGGACAGAGTTCACTGCAACATGGACAGAATATTGAAATCCCAGGGAGAGGGGAGGTGAGAGAAGCCTGCCCTGGGTGGAGATAGAAGGCGGAGTCCTGCTCCCAACCCCTGCCCCGGAAGTACTGCTTCTCCTGAGAGTACCGCATCCAGGTCCCCGCTTTCATATACCTGAGACACTGGCTTCCATCACTAAACTTCATTTCACTATAGACTACAACCTGTCTGGTATCCAGTAGAACGTGAACAACTATAGTGTCTCCTCATCGATGCTCTTGGGAGCATCAGTATTAACACCGGTACACAAAGGGTGCTCGATTTGTGCTCACCAGAACGGAGGCTATCGCTCAGTGGGCAGAGGACTTACCTATCATGTACAGAGCCCGAAGTTTTATCTCAGCGCCGCATGAAACAGGTGGCACACGCGTGTAATCTAAGCACTCAGGAGATGGGTACAGGAGGTCACCCTTGGCTACAGAGGGAATTGGAGTCCAGGATAGGTTACCTGAGACTCTGCCTTTAAAAAACAGTGTTCATTAAATAAAGTCAGGCCTCAATAAAAGAATATAGTTCCACAACCTTTCCTAGAAAGAATTCAGAGTGTGGCACCAGGACCTTGAAAAACACATCAAAATCTGCCTGACAGATAAGGCACTTTCTGGAAACCACATAAGACAAGGCTAAAGCACCAATTATATATGTGTGTGTGTGTGTGTGTGTGTGTGTGTGTGTGTGTGTGTGTGTGGAGTCTGCAGACCATGAAACAAATTCTTCTAAAAAAAAAAATGCTCAGCTTTACTCAAGAGCAATGTAAATTCGAAGTATGCTGGAAAGGTCATAAGATGGCACAGTGAATAAAAGCACTTTGCCATGCAGTCCAGAGAGTCTGACTGTAGTCCTCGGAGCTCACAATGGAGGGAGAGGACTAACTCCAGAGGGTTGGTCCTCTGACTATCATGTATGCCATGGCACTGAGCACCCACATTCACACACACTCGTACACACGTATACACACAGAGTCACACAGTCACACACCCAGAGTCACACAGTCTCTCACATACACACACAGTCTCACACACACACAGTCACACAATCACACATACACAGTCACACCCACAGAGTTACACAGTCACACACGCACAGAGTCACACAATCACACACACAGTCACACACACACACACAGCACCACCACCACCACAACAACAATAACAGTAATAATAACAAATTAGTTCATTTCTTAGGTGTCTGGGTGCTTTCTTGCCTGGTCCCAAAGAGACCATGTGGGTGCTAGGAATTGAACCTGTGTCTTCTGGGAAAGCACTGGTCCATCTCTCCAACTCCCAAATAAAACATTTTTTAAAAACCCCATTGAAGCCAGGTGTGGTGGCAAATGCCTTTTAATCCCAGCACTCGGGAGGCAGAGGCAGGTGGGTCTCTGTGGGTTCAAGGCTAGTGTGTTTTACAGAGTGAAGACCTGTTTCAAGGACAAAATAAAAGTCAAATAAAACCAAACACAAACCAGTGGAAGGTACTCCTAGTCTGGAAAAGTGTGAAATTCTGATGGCTTTCTATCTGAGAGATTTGATAAACCAGCCACTGCTTCCATTGCCCATGGGGGTGTGAACTGCGGATCAGGGTACCCGACTCAGGAACAACTTTCAACCTATTCATGCAGCTTCTGCCATTTGGCATCTGGAAACACATCCTATGACCAAGCAGGACTCAAACAAGTCTATCACTCCAGCATTGTTTCTTAAAGTGAAAAAGTGGAAACTATCCAAATGTCCATCTCCGGGACAAGTAAGTACGCTGTGGTGCATTCACACAATGGCAGCTGGGCAACAGGAGGAGAATGAGGAAGTTCTCTGTGTGCTAATACAGGAAGATCTCCAGGGCAGATTAAGGAGAAACAGCAAATCTGCAGTGTGGATAACACACTGGGTGTGGGGGGGTTCCATATGCATTTACACACTCACGCGTACAGCAGTGAGCGAGTTGACACACTCACGCGTACAGCAGTGAGCGAGACCTAAGAAAGTCATAAAACTGAGTATATCTTAGTGGGCCGGTGAGATCTTTGCAGATGTCTGTAAGATACAGGGTGCAGACACGGTCGGGTCATGTTTCATTAAATTCCCTTTCTACGTCTGAGTTATCTCACCTTGTTTATCTGCTCAGCAAAATGTAAAGGACAGCCAGGTATGGGGGTCACACCTTTAATCTTGGCACTTAGGAGGCAAAGGCAGGCAGATCTCTGGGAGTTCAAGGCTAGACTGCTCTATGGAGTTCATCATGAAGTACATAATGAGAGCCTATTTCAAAACAAAACAAAAACCGTACCAAAACAACCTTTAAAAGACAATAGAACAAAATAAAACACCCCAAACAGACTAGAGTTCTGTCTGTTCTACCTCATGTGGTTGCCTGTGTGTGGTTTTCCCTCCCTTGTTCTGTTTCCTGGAGACCCTAGATTCCAGTAAGCGGCAAATTCAAGAGCACGGACTAGGAAATCAGACTGAAGAGGCTGTGATTTAGGCAAGATGATGTAGCTCTGAGCCTCGAGACAGTGGTGTAATCTCAGTGTTAGCCTACATAGGTTGTTATAAAGCACAAATGAGAACACTTACCCGAACTGCTTAGCCAGGCCCAGAACACCATGAATCCATACCGTGTATGTACCCAGCTCCATGTTAGAGTTCCTTGCACGGCTGCTGTTTGGATTGCTGGTGTTTGTGTTATTGATTACAGGAGCTCCTTATAGACTGAGGAGACTGAGGCAGGCATTATACATTGGGAGAGCACTGGAAGGAAACGGGGCCTCAGTAAAGGGAGGTTTATAAAAACTCTTCTTACAACAAAGAGTAAAAACTCCACACCATGCTTGCTGATGTCTGACAGCATTCTGGACTGAAAACCTGGGGCTCTCCAGGACAGTTCTCCCAGAGTCATTGCTCACTGATACTGAGTCTCTGTATTGTCCCCTGGATGATCAGAGACTGACATTCTCAGAGGTGCACCAAGCTCCTTCAGATAACTGCCCCCTCACATCTGCTCTTGAAGGGCTCTCTCTTGTCTTCTCCTAGAGTCCTCAGGCTCCGGGCTGCCTACAAGAAGCCAGTCCCTGTGAGAAAGAAATTGGCTGGGAATGGTGGTGCATGCATATGACACTTAGGAGGCAAAGGCAGGAGAATGGTGGCTTTGGGGCCACTCAAAGTCCCATGTGTGCACTGAGGTGATTTCATGGATATCTACACCTACATCTCCATCTATCAATGTTGGAGGTTGGATATGAACTCATGGAGTTCACAGGCCTGCCTCAGCCTCCTGAGTGCAGGAATTAAAGCCAGTATGCCTGGCTCGAAGCTATATTTTTTAAATAGACAGACAAACGGACAGACAGACAGAGAGAGAGATGGGGTCAGGGGGTGCATTCTCATTTTTTAAGAACATGGAATGCCTCCTTGTAGAGCCCCGGTCCTCTTCCAGCCAGAAAGAGGCTCCAGGTGGATAGGCCTAACAGGATGGCTCAGGACACTTTCAGAATGCACACATGGGCACCCCACCTTGATCTTTGAACACATGTTTCTTTCTTGCCACACAGTCACAGACAAATGCATCTATTCCACCCATTTTTCCCTAAGGAATCAGTGCCCTCAGTTCTGAGTTTCCATAAACAGAATTTTCCAGATGTTCCTCAGAACATCTGGAAATTATATTTACTGTCTAGATGTTGGTGGTGGTGGTAGTGGTGGTGGTTGGTTCAGCATTTTGAAGACAGGGTCCTACGTAGCCCAGCCTGGCCTCAAACTAACTACCTAGCCAAGGCTAGCCTTGACCTTCCTGAGTGCTCAGATCACAAGCGTGTACCACTACCCCTGACTTTGTAACATATATTTCCCTTTATGGTGATTGCCAGGGTCGTTGGGTCTTTGTCAGCTCTACTTAGCCTCAGAGGTTAGGACTAATCCCTAAAATGGGATATGACCAAGGCTCCTAGGCTCTGATGCACATAATAGCAGAGAAACCTCCACCTGGGCCTGTTTATCCAACGGTTCAGTCTAGCAAACAGTGAGGGGAGGTAAAGACTATGTCTGCCAAGGCCTTGGGCCCCTCCCAACACTCCAGGAAGACCCCTGGTTACCTGAACTCGGTCCAGTCCCAGAGGCTAATAATGCAGTGGAAAATAACAGTAAGATCAGATCTCCAACTCTCTTGTTCAATATCTGGACAAATACAACCTCCCTGACCCTCACTTTCTTTTTTTTTTTTTTTTTTTGGTTCTTCCCCATCCCCCCCCGCCCCCCCCCCCCCCCCCCCGAGCTGGGGACCGAACCCAGGACCTTGCGCTTCCTAGGCAAGCGCTCTACCACTGAGCTAAATCCCCAACCCCCTCACTTTCTTTATGAAGTAAAAACATTTGTGCCTCTCTATCTCACTGCCAAAGACCTCTAAGAAGTGCCACAGACGATGGACTCCGACAGAGCGTGTTAGTGCCTAAAAGATTTATTTTCTTATTTTTGATGATTCATATGTGGGGTTGGGTGTGTATCTGTATGTGCAGGGGACCCGGGAGGCCTGGGGGGAGCTGTTGGAGTACCTGGAGTTACAGGCAGATTTGAGCTGCCCTCTGCGGGTCCTCTGCAAAGAGCAAACATACTCTGAGCTGTCTTTTCAGTTTTGGATGGTTTTTAATAGGAAATAATCTGGAAAAGAGGAGATAACAGTGAAAGATCGAGGCAGACCACAGGCAACACGCACTTGTGTGAGATTCCATTATACAAGGTGGACCTCAGCAAATTCGGCTCTGAGCTTCCACACAGCCAGATCGAAAAGGAAGCTTCAAAACCAATTTAATTAAACATAGACCCAGGACTCAGCCAAAGAAGAAAACCTTGCCTGGCCTTTCTTAAGTTCAGGTAAGTTGCGAGGTGGGATGAATGTTACAGAAGTGGATGGGGCACCCTCAGAGGAGTTCAAGCTGTCTACTATGTCCTTTGGGAGTTTACAAGTTAAAATGCTTGACGGTGCCAATATGTACCTATTTATTTCTTCCTTCCTACCTCTTTCCTTCTGCTGACACTCTCTTCTCCCTAGAGCAGTGGTTCTCAGCCTTCCTAATGCTGTGATCCTTTAACATGGTTCTTTATGTTGTGGTGGACCCCCCCATCATAAAATTATTTTTGTTACTACTTCATAACTGTAATTTTGTTACTTTTGTAATTTTGTTACTGTTATGTATCATAATGCAAATATCTGTGTTTTCCCATAATCTTAGGGACCTCTGTGAAAGGGCCAGTTGGTGCCCCCAAATGAGTCATGACCATTAAGAACCACAGCTCTTGGAGGATTTCTGTGCGACCTTACAGGCAAATAAGGGTTCTATTACTCACTGTTCAGCCAGACTGTCTCCTCTGGGCTAGTTCCATGTTATCACTTGTGATTCTATGTGGGAATCCTTGTAAACTTAGCTGTCCCCTGATCTTAGGTCTCAAGAAGCCCCCGCCCCCACGCCCTCCCACCCACCTGGCTTAGCCTCCACCTCAGTACAGATGTAAATCCAGGAGCTCTGAAGCTGCGGCTTCCTTTCATTCCCTACATAGCTTGAGACTGCTCCCTCCGACCACCACATTCATGGAGCCCAGCCACGTGCAAAAGCACAATTAATATTCCACTCAGTCTCCCCAGCCTGCTGCATGCTGGGAGATGATAGAAACCAGATCTGCAACTACACATGCTGGCAGGAGCATGTGTACAGAGGTGAGAGCTGGTGTCCTCTCCTGCATAGGCATGTGCACATGCACACACACACACACACACACACAAACACAGATACACACACAGACACACACAGAGAGACACATAAAAACACAGACACACACACACTAACACACAGATACACACACACAGACACATAAAAACACAGATACACACAGACACATAAAAACACAGATGCACACAGAGGCACACACACTAACAAACACAGACACACACAGGCACACACAGAGACATGCGTCCACACAGACACACATAGACACACACACAGACACATAAAAACACAGATACACACAGACACATAAAAACACAGATGCACACAGAGGCACACACACTAACAAACACAGACACACACAGGCACACACACAGACATGCGTCCACACAGACACACATAGACACACACACAGACATGTACACACAGACACACACAGGCACACACACAGACATGCGTCCACACAGACACACATAGACACACACACAGACATGTACCCACAGACACATACAGACACACACACATACACACATACACACAGACACACAGACACACACACAGACATGCATCCACAGACACACATGACACACACACAGACATGCATCCACAGACACACATGACACACACACAGACATGCATCCACAGACACACACACAGACACACAGACATACACACACACACACACACACACAAACACACATGCATCCACACATGTTAGCACACAATCGGTATACACCTCTCATTTAGCCTAGGGCCACACCTTTCTGACCACGGCTATTCTTCATCCATGTCTGCACCTGGCAGCACCCGTGTGTGCACCATGGTCTGCATGCTAGCTTTCAGATACTCACAACCCACAGGACCCCTTGCACACAGGGTCATATTTGTACTCTGAAGAGAGGGAGATCAAGTTAGCATTGCCTCAGTCAAAGTGGGGAGCCAGAATCATCCACTATTATACAGGCTTTTTCAGGGAGACTATGGCAAGAGCTAGCTTCACCTGCCCACAGTCCCTGTTGTACTGATTCTGAACAGGCCAAGATTTTAGCAAAGTCTTTGGCCTGAAAGCCTGAGACTGTCTCGCAGTTTTTCCATAATAAGCCACTTTGGTCTCCCTAAAGGTTGGGGAAACTGAGGCCTGGTCAGTGCTAGAACTCACAGGCAGAGGCAAGGCTCCAACTTTCTCTACTGTTGCCTTTCCTCTCAGGCCAACAGTTGTTGCTCTGCCAGCCCTAGGTGGAGCAGGACTTCAGGGGAGTGTCCCTTATGGGACAGGAGGAAATAGCTCTGTTGATTTTTCTCTCCCCAAGTTAGACTTAAAGAGAGTAAGGGTGGCAGGATGAACCAGAAGGCCCTCGTGGGTGTCTTTGAGAGATGAAGCTGAGCGGTGTGGGCTACGCACGCATCTAGTGAGTGGTTGCAGGTGATTCCAGGCAGTGCAGAGGACTGTGAATTTAGAGCTGGAGACCAAAGACAGAGCAGGTGGAGCTCCCCCCTCCCCGGCAGCCCAGCAGACAGAGGGCCAAGGGGGTGGGCTTGCCTCCTGTCCGGGACAATAGAGCAGAAATCCAGGGGGGGAAAGTGAAACCCATTACCAGGAAAGGGCACTGGACCAGAGGCAAATGTTTTCTTAGTTCTCAAAAAACTCAGTCTTCAGAGAATTTAAAGAGGAGAAAAGATCTATCTTAAAGCCGTTCAAAGGGAGAGTACTCACTGGCTGCCCAAGACTCTAGAAGGCTCTTTTCTAAACTTAGGCCTTTCCCCAGTGAGCAAATGCTTCTTCTGGGATGAAAGGAAAGGGTCAGAGGTCAACAGTCCTAGCTCTGCTTCTTCATGCTGGGGCAAGTCAGCCATGGCCCTAGGCCCCAGTTACCTATAAAAGAATGGAAGATAAACTCCCTGGGGCTTGGTTTCTTAGATTAGCCACAGTGACAATATGACTTCCCTGAATCTAAGATGGCATCAGTAAGCTGAAATACCATTACCTTTAATACATAGCAGGGGCATCTACTGTCCGCTGAGCTGTGACATCATCAGTTACACACTTGACTTCAGTGGTGCAAAGAAGCAGGTAAGACAGAGTCAGAAAAGTCCAGAACTTGTCTTGCAAGGTCGTCGCAAGAATTGAACCAAATAGCACAGCTGAAATACTGAGTGCAAGGCACAAAGCAAGAACTCAGTAAATGTCAGGGAAACGCATAGGTCAGGGTGGAGAGAGGGCAGGACAGAGTCCCAGGGGGTGGGGAAGGGGATGTTAAGATGAGTGACAGCCAGAGGTAGAAGCCAGCCTCCTTTCCTGGCAGGGTGCCTCTGCAAAGATCCAAGTTAAGCCCCCAAGGGGAGACAGAGGAAGAACAGCCCTGCAACCCATTCTAGGGAACCACAGAGAACAAAGGACCCCCATCTGCACCCCGGAAGTCAGTCTGATCTCCAGGATGAATATGTTTTTATTCCCCACAAGTTCCTGCTCAAGTGTGCCAAAACGTTTTTCCTTTACGATGCAAGCAAACAAGGCAGGTTTACTTTGGGTGACCTTCCCACCACCACCCGGGGCCTGCCAGCCACAAGAAACACCCACCTTCCACCCTCCTGGTAGCTCCTGGTAGGAGTCTAGAAAGCCTGAGTACCTAGCTATCTGAGGACCAGGCCTGGCCTAGGCTCGGAGTTCCCAACTCCCCATTTGGAAGATATTTGTCAAAGAAGGATCCTGGGGGGTGGAGGGGATCAATGCCTCATCTCCTATCTTATGCATGTAGAACCTGAGGGGCTTAGAGAAGGGTAGTGACACACCAGAGTATCTGTATGACAACACACACACACACACACACACACACACACACTCACACATCCCACAATGCATTGCAATTGCATCCCAGCAAGAGCCTCACTCTTTGCCTGACCTTCAGGTCCCGGACAGACAGAGGCTTATCTTTGCCCTTTTCCTCCTGTGCGTCACTGTCACTAACTGTGCATAGATGTCATTATGCAGGAGGCTTTTGCCTCACAGCTGGAGCCACCACTGCTATGAGCAGCAGTCATGTGTGTCACCGGGCCCCTCTGCAGGAGGCGCTGAGCTCAGTAGGGAAAAGCTCACCTAACACTCACAGGGCCCCGGGCCCACCCAGGTTAAAAGGGATGTGTTTTTGACCACCTCCTTGCTGGACTGGGGAAGGGGGGAGGGGAGGAGAAGGGCTTTTATCAGAACAGGAGTAATCCTTACCAGTGTTTTCATAGGCGAGCCTCTGCCTCTGTGTAATGAGAACGAGTCTGTGCCCACATTGGGGCTCCACATTCTTTACAACTATAGCCCATCCCACTGCCCCATCCTGTGAAACCTTTCTTTCTCTGCCGCACCCTGTTCTTCCATTGCCTGGAATACTTTCCCCTCCATTTTGCCCCCACCCCCCACCCCATGACAGAAATTCACTATTTGGCTGTGAGCTTACATTGTGTAAAATAGGAGCCTTCCTTACCCATACAAGCGTGTCAAACTATTTTATTTCTTCATAGCTCTTTGCGATGTCTTTTAAGAACCCGCCCCAACTAATCTCCAGTTCCTGGACTAGGGGGTGCTAGTCGTAGGCTCTTGGTAACACGCATGTGAGTATAAGCCAGACATCTTATCTGGGCCGGACTCTGCCATTCCGTTTATTCCCGGAAGCTCTACTTATCCTGTGTTCCAGGCTCTGCTTGCCTGGTTTCTCTTCACAGTCCCCACTGCCCCCCGCCCCGCCACCAGGGTTTCTCTTGGGAGATCTTGCTTCTCAGACTGCACAGGAGGTACCGGAACTAGAAAGCCTCCCCCCAGGATTATTTTCAGTGGTTTCCTGGGGTGTTCACCTGAATAAGGAGACACTGGGCACTTTAATCCTACTTATCTAAAACTATATAATCTTCCCCAATCACTTAAATGCTACCTGTGTCTCTAATTACAGAGAGACCTGGGGGTGGGGGTGGGGGATACTGGCACAATTTCCAGCCAACTCAGGCAGAAGGACACTTGTGCCCCTCCTGGGAGCCCACAGGCGTTCTGGCTCAGGAGCCAGGACTCCAGACACCTGCTGTCACAGACTCATCCGTGAGAGCCTGTCCTGCCCATCCATCAGGCCATGGGCCACTCCCTTTTCCTGGAAGGGTCAGTCACTCTCCTGTTTTAATAACCCTCAACTGACCCATAACCTCACTTAGTTCTATCTGTCGCTGTGGATAGAAT
Organism: Rattus norvegicus; assembly: GCF_021556685.1. NCBI lineage: Eukaryota > Metazoa > Chordata > Mammalia > Rodentia > Muridae > Rattus > Rattus norvegicus. The sequence goes on along the minus strand of NC_141536.1, from coordinate 77,311,959 downwards.
TGATCTCTTTCAGGTTCAGCCTAACTCTTCAGGGTGGCACTGCTGATGAGCTGGTCTCTAGGACATTGAGCCCCATGCTAGTTTCTCAAGAGCAAACCTGGAAGGTTTGGTCATGTGATAGACTAGAGGGTCCAGAACTCTGCCATCTGGGTCGTGAGCTGCAAGTATAGCAAAGCCACGTGCCTGCTCACCGGCTCTTGGCTAACAAACAGCTCTGGTCTCAGATGATGATTTTTTGGCAATCGCTACGGCTGAGCTGTGATGATATCTTTACTTCTTAAAGGTCCTGAGCTAAATACTCAAGCAAGGAGGACACACTTAATCCCATGCATAACTCTGGGCAGGGAACAGTGGACACAGCCCTCAAGGGAGCGCCTTTCTGAGGCACTTTCCCTTGTTCAGGTGCAGAGAGATTGTTTATCAGCCCTTTTAAGAGATTAAGTTGTCGAAGCAGCAGGCTACTTAAGTAATGAGTCCAAGGGGCCTAGGCGTGTCAGGTGACTGGACAGCACTTTGGCTCACCAGACTCACATTCTGCCACATCCTGCTCTGAGGAAGATCTAGAGGCTTAATGGTTGATGAGAGAAGGGGGACGCCACTCTTGCTATTCAGGCTGTGCCTCTGCCTGTTTTTGATCTGAGGGTTTTGGAGTCCAGCAGGGACACGGTCAATTACACAAACAGGGGCTGAAAGGCACGAGACAGGTGCAGAGTGCTTGTGCTCTGAGTATGTACGGGCCGGTGAGTGCTCCCATCCCGGCTTCAAGGAAGGCTCCCCAGGGGAGGAAACGTGGAAGCTGAGAGCTCAGTCAGGGACTGAGATGTGGCTCAGTTAGCAGAGGGGCAGGAGGCCCCAGATGTGATCTCCAGCACTACATAAAACTGGGTGTGTTGGGCTGGAGAGATGGCTCAGCAGTTAAGAGCACCCGACTACTCTTCCAGAGGTCCTGAGTTCAATTCCCAGCAACCACATGGTGGCTCACAACCATCTGTAAAGAGATCCGATGCCCTCTTCTGGTGTATCTGAAGACAGCTACAGTGTACTTATATATAATAAATGAATTAAAAAAATCCGTTTCTTTAAAAAAAAAAAAAAAACAACTGGGTGTGTTGCCAGGCAATGGTGCGTGACTTTAATCCCAGCAGTCAGAAGGCAGAGGCAGGTGGATCTCTGTGACTTTGAGGTCAGCCTGGTCTACAGTGTGAGTTCCAGGACAGCAGGGGCTACACAGAGAAACCCTGTCTTGAAAAACCAAATAGATGATAGACGGATGAATGGATGGATGAATGGATGGATGGATGGATAGATAGATACCAACAAAAATAAAACCTGGGTGTGGTGGTCCACCCTAATAATCCCAGTCTGGAGTACATGAGATCCTGCCCCACCCCCCAACGTAAGAAGGTGTCTGTATTTGTGTGTCTGTGTGTATGTATGTTTATGTACACTCACATACAGCATTGCGGGAAGGTATTTTCTGAGTCTAGAAGAACAAGCATACTCTCTTAGCCTCCTTGAATCATCTCCAGCCTCAGGGAGGATAGCTTGAAACAGAATTCCCTGACTTTGGTTTACTTCAGGGTTTAGTGCCAAACTGGAAAAGGCCTGACATGGTGGTGCACCTGACAGAGGCAAGGGGAAAACTGAGTTTGAGGGCAACCTAATCTACAGAGAGTGTTACAGGCCAGCCAGGACTACATAGAGACCCTACTTTAAAAAAAGAGAAAGAAAGAAAGAAAGAAAGAAAGAAAGAAAGAAAGAAAGAAAGAAAGAAAGAAGAGTTTGGTGAATTTGGCTTCCTAGTCAGCCCTCCGTTTACAGAATCGTGGCCCGCAAAGCCTTCACAAGCCGCCCAGGTTTCAGGAAGCCCACAGTTTCCAGGATAGTTTTGCCTTCATCCCCTTATTTGAGCTGCGCCTGCCAAGGCAGCCTAACAGACACATGTCTCTTTAAAGGAGTAGAGACGAAACCCCAGCCACGCCCTCTACTCATTAATATTGAGTTATCGTGAATATTGATGTGGAGGCGTGGCGCCTGGGCCAGCTGGGCTAACCCGCCCGGGTTTCCCGGTTTCAGACTCCGGAAAGTGACAGAAGCTGCGCGGAGGAAGAGACCTAGAGAGATCTCTGCGACTCGGCAGCCACCCATCCTCGGGGGAGCATTGAGCTCCCCCACCCCCGGCTCCCACCCGGCCCGGGGGGCTCCTCCAGCATCGGCCCCACCCCCGGGCTCCCCATGGAAGCCAGCTGCGCCCCGGGAGGAGCAGGAGGAGGAGTCGGCTGAAAGCCCACGGTGCTTTCGGCGCCGCTGCCCTAAGGCCCCCCAGCGCCCCCGACCCGCGCCACCCCCACCGCTCCTCCCCCCGGGCTCGCCGGGACCTGCCCCCGGGCCGCCTGCCCGCGCCCAGCCGCAGCCTGGTGCGGGGATCCTCGCCGCCCTGGAGTGAGGGAAGCGCAGCCCGAAGGGGTCCCCTGGAACCCGGCGCGATGGACGCCGTCTTGGAACCTTTCCCGGCCGACAGGCTGTTCCCGGGATCCAGCTTCCTGGACTTGGGAGACCTGAATGAGTCGGATTTCCTCAACAATGCGGTAAGAACGAAAGGGTCTCGGTTCCCCTATGCACACAACTCTCACCCCTCTCCGCGGAGCGCCTGGAACCCCGCAAAGACCCGCAAGAGCCAAGGAGGGGGCTCAGCTCAGGGTTCCCTGGATGAACACGTGGTTAGGGTTTTAAGATGGGGCGACTAGTTTCCTGGACGCCCCTTTAGACCAGGAGCCTAGAACGTAGGCTCGCAGCTAGCGCCCCACGCTACTCCTGAGGACTCGATCCAAGAACACATTGGTCTCTGGCTTCTAGGGGAAGGGGACAAGGAGGGGCCGGGGGCCTCCGAATCTCGGATATGAACTAACAAGACACCAATCCCCACCCCACACCCCACAGCCCGCGCGCGGCACAGTCAGCCATAGTCTTCCATCCTCCCTCCACCCACCCTAAGGTTCTGGGACCAGATTGGGCGCAAAGTAGAGGAGCTCTTTCCTGCGCCCTCTTTAGGGCCTCGGTGGCTCTGAGGCTGTATCTCCGCCTGGGGGCGCACAGTGGAGCCTTCCCAAACCAGAGGCCCGAAGCTTCTAGGGGGTCAGAGGCAGACCCAGATACCCAGCCAGACCCAGAAACTGAGGAACACTGCTCTAGCCTCCCTTACCGGAAGGCAATTGAGGGTGGTGGGTCAGGGAAGCACCGAGTGAGGGTTCAGAAGACCTTGTTTTTTCTATCAGTGTGTGTCTTGGCTACTGTGTTTCCTCTTCCTAAGTTCCCTATGGTTCTGCTAACTTTGTCTCTCCTTGTGGCTTCAGGACTGCTCCGGGCTATAAAGTTGTCTTCCTTCTCTCCTTTCCCCTTCTTTTCTAAGGAAACGTGGCTCTCCTTTCCTTTCTCTCTCTTTCACTCTGGCTCAGACCTAAAGACTCAATGGAGGAGGGGCATGGCTGACAGACACACACACACACACACACACACACACACACACAGAGAGAGAGAGAGAGAGAGAGAGAGAGAGAGAGAGAGAGAGAGAGAGAGACTCATCCTGAAGAAATGTGGGTTGTTTGGAGAATGTTCGAGGAACCCACAGCCACCGTAGAATGAGCCACAGTTGTATACCCCTCCACCCCATACTCAACCAGAAGCCAAGCACATGGGGTCCCCACCTGTTTGTCTCTACCTCTTGCACTAAGAAAACTTTAGCAGGCAAGTTCAAGGTCTTGAAGGACTTAGATGTCCTTCACTGAGTATCCCAAGCAGCTTGATTCATGTCACCTTCAGTCAGGGAGTCATGGGGTGACACATCTTCCCCAGGCATTCTTAAGCAGCATGTCCTGGTCTTGCTGTCTGAAAGAGGTTGTTCAAATCGTAGCCTTCTACATCAGATGGGAGGAACCAGGAGAGATGCTGTGTCTTAGGAGAAGTGGCAACTCTGGCCCCACCCTGCCTCTGTTTCCCTTGTGAGCATGGACCATGCCTGTCTTTCTCCCCCCATCCCCACCCCCAGGCCTCCATTTCCTGATCTATAAAAAGGAGGAAACTGGGCCAGTGCTTCCTAAGGATGGTTCTAGATGTTACCCAGGAGTAAAACAACAACTTTTGGAGGGACCAAAAGCCCTCTTGGAGCAGGTAAAAGATTTGGGTCAGACAGAAAGATTTGTCAGGGGCCCAGGCTCCTTGAAGTCCAAGGGGACAGTGCAGCCCTCCTGCAGACTTCACGTAGCTGGGGACCAACCGAGCTGAGCTTTCTTCTCAATGAACCCTGCAGCCTGCTCTGCTCTGCTCTGCTCTGCGGCTGCGGCTCTGGGCCTTGCTCCTGTACAGGAAAGAAGCCCTGATGTGCTGTGGGACACCGGGAGGGAATGCCCAGCTGGGGCCCTCTGGCCTTCATCTGGACCAGGAATGCATAGTTGTGGAGAAGAGGTTTCTAGGAGGAGAGGGCTCCATGCCTGGCTAGAACATGGAAATTCTACATCTGGCTCTGCCTCTGCCATCAGCTAATGGAGCTGTTCACATAGACTTGTGTTCTTCAGGGTTTTGATTTCCTCATCTGTAATAGAACATCGTTCCCTGTAGCATTATTGCAAGGATTTGGTTAGAAGATTAACGTAAAGCTGACGTAGATTAAGGCCTGCCAAGTAAGAGACCTGACTTCTTCCTCGCACTGAATGCAGGAGACAGTGAGAAACACTCAGCTGGGAGTTGCTGAGTGACTTTGAGTGCTATTTCCACAGCGAGGGTTCCAGGGATGAGGATGGGAAGGATGTGTCTACGTGGAAGACGGAAAGCTGTGTCTTCACTGTCCTTAAAGATCCCCAGTGTTAGCCATTAAAGCTACATGGGGACTTCATGTGCCCCCATCCCCACCCCATTATCCTAAAAGCGAAAAGGGAAAGCCAGTTCCTCCTGACTGCTGCAGAGAACACCTGCACTCTAGAGACAGGGGTAGGACACACAGCTAGTGCTGGTGCTGCCTCTGAGGCCTTCCTCCTATTGTCTAGATGATGCCTATGCAACTTTAAAGGCTCCCTTACAACAGAGCAGTGATCCTTATTCCCAGTGGTGCAGGGCTTCTCCTTCTCCAGCCTCTCTGCCCTCCCTCAGCTCCAAAGTGACTGTCTTTCAACTCTCTTGCATCGTACCCTATGGCCCTTTCAGCCCTGTGCGTGCAAGAGAGAGTCTGGACTCAGATAACCGGCACGGGAGAACAGAAGGACAGAGGGTCTGTGCGTGTCTTATCTCTCTCCTCTGGTCAGGAGAAGGGGATATCTCTGTTTTCTCTCCAGGGAACTGACTCAGGATTCCAGAGAAACCCCAGCTGGGAGGTGTGGGGGAGGAGGAAGAGGGGGAGCAGCGAGGGGGGGTTCTGTTGTCTCAGAGGGGAGCAGCAGGAAGTTGCAAGGATGTTTGCTCAACACACCCATGTACCTCTCAGCAGCTGGGAAGGCCAGGTGTGGGGATGAGGGGACCCCAGGACCAGCCCAGAGGAGGGGCTTACAGGGAGGTAAGGCTGACCACTGCTCCCAAGACTCCCAGCCTGACTTCTGCATTAATGCTGAAGTGGAGAGGCAACAGGCCCCCACCCCCAGCCTTTAGAGGATTTGGGGAGATTAGAGAAGTATGTGTGTTTGAATGTGCCTGTGTGGGTGGGCTTTTTGCAACCCTTGACTGTGTGTGTGTGTGTGTGTGTGTGTGTGTGTGTGTGTGTGTGTGTGTGTGTGTGTGACCAAAGGAAGGACCAAGGCACTATAGCCTTAGAATCACCAGAAAAAAATGAATAAAGAAAACTCTGGAAAATCAAAATCTCAGAGCTATTATTCAATAGAGAGGGCTCTACAAACTCTTGAGTTTGGAGTCCATGGTTTGCTTGTTTTTACGTTTTTTTTTTCCTTCCCCCACTTTTGTGGAAACAAACTCCTGATAGCCAGGGCTTCATCTGCTTCCTTTATCCCAGTGCCCAACAGAGGTGTACTCCATACAAGGTGTAAGTCAGCCATTGACAGATGCAGAAATAAAATGAATGCATGAGGTCAGGTCAGACTCCCAACTTTTTCAAATGTGGCTATGTTATGTGGTGGGGTATGCAGGTGTGTACTGGGGTGTGTGGGCTTAGAGGACAGCCTCCTCAGAACCACCACCTTCCTCTTCCTCTTGAGACTGTCTCTCACTGCTTAGGCTAAACTGGCCAGCCAGTCCCAGGAATCCACCTGTCTCTACCTCCCCAGCACTCTGATTACAATTGTGCGCTCCTGGGTGGGTTCTGGAGATCAAACTCGGGTCCTTATGCTTATGTGTCAAAGACTTTACTGACTGAGCCATCTCCCCAGTTCCCTAGAAAAGTAGAGGGTGCTAAGTTCACCTGCTCCCAGCCATCAGAGTTCAGCAGTTCTGCAGTGGGTGTTGCCGCTGGGCTTTACAGAGAACATCGATGTGATTTCCAAAGAGTAGGCATTGCTATAAGACGTTGCCATATTCTGCCTGAGGCCCCTGCAGGCCCTAGTCTCATACAGTCTAGAGTTGGTTGGACTGAAGGGGATTTGAACCTGTGGATTTCGAGCCAGACTTTGAGCCTGGATCTTCTGTTCCTTCTTTCTCGGGTAGTTCTAGACCTATTTGGCCACCTAAGGCTGCGGTCCTTTAACCCTGTTACCTCAGGCCTGCACAAGCCATTCCTGCTATTTGCAGTGCTCAGCCTCAAATCCTCCCACCTCTGCATCCCACTCTCAGCTCAAATGCCTGGGGCCCCACTGTTTTCTGTACCCTTCCGTTTGGTTTCCTCGTGGCCTGAATCCCAGTCTGCAGCTGTTTTATTGACTTTTTATATATTTCCTCCATGAAGAAGTCCCATAAAAGGAGAGACCATATCAATTTTACACATTGCCATAAACCCTTAGCGTCATGTCGTGACGCAAAATAGGCACCAGCCATAGTAAATTCTACGATAATGCAAAATCCAACCCACCATTTCCAAATTATGTAAAACATGGAGTTGTATCTTCGTAGAGTCAGGGGGAAGGGGTACATTTCAGGCAGGTGGACCTGTCATCCACAAATGGCAAGAGTAAAGGCAGACTGAGAGAGACCCACAGGAGATGGACGTACCCATTTCTGAGCTCCACAGGCACAGACATCTCCCCACTTTATCTGAGATGGAGCCTGAACATGAGGCAAAAGCACAGGCTTCTTCACACTGCAGAGGACTTTGCTCTAGTCAAGGATTTACTGTATTTGTAAAGAAAATTCTTTTAAGATAAAGTAAAGCTGTTAAAAACAGAAGAGTGGGCCAGAGCTGAGTGAGTACACAAGAGGCATGCAGGAAATTCCAGAAGGGGCCCTGGGGCCTCAAGGTCCTGACCTGGCCAACCCTGAGTGTGCTGGAGATGCCCACAGATGCCTCAGCTGCTCCCAAGCCTCCCTGCCTCTGCCAGAAACTCTTTCTCTCATTCACTAATAGACATGTCCATCCTTTCAGGAGCTTGGGATCTGAGGGGCATTTTGGCAGATCCCAGGGTTGCTGCGTGGAGACGAACCTAGGTCTAAATTGCTACCCATCAATAAATGAGAAACCAGGAAACAGATAGAATGGATACCATGCTCTACATGGCTCCCTGGATTAACCTAACTGCAGCAGTGAAGAAGTTAAGAAGTGACAGGTGCATGTGTTCATGTATGTACATGGACACAGGAAAGCTGGGATCGAATGGCTTGACTCTTTGATGGAGAAGCAATAGTACCCTGGAAGCTCAGTGTGTTTATTATCTACAGTTGAACAGAGAAGCAGAGTCATTACATAGAGATGAACGAGGAGGCAGGGTTATTATACACAGCTAAACGGGAGCGGGCTTAGCTAATAATCTTGTGGGGGAGCAGTCTTCAGGCTGCGAACAACCAGGGGAGAGTATGCTACAGTGTTATCAACATTTGTGCTCTGACCTGAGAAAGGCTTTGCCACCCCTCTGAGACTCACCTGGAGAAGCCTTTGGCTCTCCCATGGGGCTGAGGCATTGGAGTCTGTCATAGCCATCCCCTAGCCCACAGTACATATCCACCCAGGACTTCTCTTGCTTCCTATACACTGTTTGACCCCATGACAGAGCAGACACCTTGTAGGGCCTGAAGACAAGTTAGAGGTTTTGCAAGGTCTCCAAGGTGACCTTGATGCCCTTCCCAGTGTCTTCCACACCTGGTAGTGAAGGCTCTCTTCAGAAACATTTCAGTGGGCAGCGCCATCGCTGTCTTCTCCTGCCTGAGCACCCAATCAGCATCCTGTGCCTCGTGCAGACAAGAAAAGGAGACTTAGAGAAAGTGTACAGGTCTCTTCAGATCAAGAATGCTCCAGGAGATCTGAGAATAGAGAGCCATGGCTGAGACTAGTGCTGTCCTTAGGGCACCATGGGTACCTGGAGTTTTAGCTACACAGCTGGAGCCCCTGGACAGGCCTCCTGTCCCCTCTCTATGCTGGGTTCTGTTCTCTATAGGACCACAAAGAATTCCTCCCGACTGGGTCCTCTCTACCTCCTGCAATCGCTATACTCAGGACCTCCTGGAGCATCTCTCGGGGACCTGGCTTGCCCTTGAACCTCTCTCAAGAAACCAGTTCCAGATGTTAGAGAACAGGCTGTTCTTCTGGAAGTCTCTGCACTCCAGGGGGGTAGGATAGAGGAGGAAGATTTGGGTGGAGCCGAGTGAAGGCTGTGAGCATTGCTTTGGCTGGAAGTCTGTGTAACCCCCTTGAGCAGACCCAGGGAAGCCACAGTCACTGACAGGACCTGAGCCAGGAGCAGGAAAAATGTGGAGGTGGGAATAGAAGCTGGAAGGAATAGAACTTGGTCATAGATGACCAAGAACCTTGACCCTCAAAGGGAGTGTATCATGGGTATTGGTTTCCCTGCAAAGCCCAAGTCCTTGATGCCTGAGAACTGGACATACCTTATCATCAATGAGTTTGACTTGACTGAGTTGTGAGTGGATTTCCCTGTCGCCAGGCTCACGGGGCTCCTCCCCCAGCTTTCCAGGGCAGAGCATTCAATGATGCTTCCTTGGCCCTTGGCTGTTGGCCCAGAAACCATTTCACCCTTCACAAAGGGGCTGACACATCTAAGCAGGGATGTGTGGTCCGACAAAGCAGCTGGACAGCAGCAACCGCTCCCTCCTTCCCCTTCCAAAAGAATAACAAAAATGAAAGCAGCAGAGGCAAAAGGCAGGCCCTTAAGGCCCTCCTGGAGAGCCGGGAGGCAGTTCCTAGGCAGTGACTGCAGGGCTGTATGAGCAGGAAGCTGGACTCACCCTGCTTCTGTTTCTGTGGGTTCTGCTCTGCCTGAGCCACCCTCATCTCTCAATCACCTCATTTCTCAACTTACTGTGTGTTCTCAGGCAAAGCCCTTTCCCTCTCTGGGCCTTGACCTTTGTTTCTAAACTAGACTAAAGGTTCCCCAAAGGAAGAGGGTCATTCATTAATGTCGGCCGTTCTGTAGTTATAGCTGTAATGCTTAGGATGTGTTTATCTACACTCTAGGCTGATGGATGGAGGAGTGGGTGGGTGTTTGCATGGATGAATGGAGAGGAGAATGGATGGATAGCTCGATAGGTGGATGGATAAAGAGAAGATGGAAAGAAAAAGGTAAAGATTATTGGAAAGAAGAGGGAATGGATGTGTGGGTGGTGGGAGGGAAAATGAGTGCACAGAGTGGCTGAATAGGGCAGCAGTGGATGGGGACTAAGTGGGTAAAGGATAAGGAAGGAAAACACACTTGAAAACCCCTGGCCCTGATGGTCCTTCTTCTAAAAGTATATTCCATTCACCCAGTTATACGTGCATGCATGCATTCAAGTACTGAATCTCATGTCTCACTCAACTGTCCACTTTATCATGATGGCCTTTGGGCCTGTGTGTGTGTGTGTGTGTGTGTGTGTGTGTGTGTGTGTGTGTGTGTGTGTACGCTACATGCATGTATCTATGCATGCTCACATTTGTGTGTGCATGCATGTATGGGTATGCATGCACATGATGTGCATGTAGAGATCAAAGGCCGACCTGGAGTGTCTCCCTCAACCTCGCTCCAGTTTAGTTACTGAAGCATGGTCTTTCTCTTCAGAGTTCACCAGGTCACCTAGTCAAGCTAGCAAGTTTGTCTCCACCTCTGGAGTGCCAAGGTACAGGCTGGCCAGCATGCCTACCTGACTCTTAAGAGACTGTTGGGGATCTCAACGCTGGTCTTCATACTTGTGCAGCAAGTGTTTTATCCGCTGAGCTAGCTCCCAGCCCCCATGACTTTTTCTAATGTGAAATACTAAGAATACAGTAATGCATATCTGTGAGTCTACAGTATAATAAAAATAGCTATCTGGGAACTCACCAGACACCATTAGAAACAGGCAGTGCTCTAAACATCATGGTCTGCAAAACTGCATGGGTTTGGGTGAGAAGCAATGTAACTCTCCAGTCTACTCACTGTGGACAGATTCAAACCCCAAGAGCCTTCAAACTGAGGACTGGGGAGATGAGGCCCAAACTATATAGACATCAGGTCCAACACAGGTGACAGAGGACTAAGGCAGGCCTTGCGCAGCTGGACTATGCTTCTGCCTCCCCCTCCCCCTCCTCCTCCCCCTCTTCTTCCTCCTCCCCCTCCTCCTCTTCTTCCTCCTCCTCTTCCTCATCTTCCTCTTCCTCTTTCCCTTCCTCTTTTCTTTCTTTTTTTTTTTTCTGGCATTTTGAAACAGGGTTTCTCTGTGTAACAGCCCTGGATGCTCTGGAACTTGCACTGCAGACCAGGCTGGTCTCGAACTTCCAGAGATCCTCCTGCCTTGCCCCCCACCCCCAGTGCTGGGATTAAGGGGGTGGGCCACCATGCCCAGCTCAGGCTTCTTTTCTTCATGCTTATAGTGGGAAAGATGGTCAAAAGTAGGGTTCTCATGAAAACTCAACTAGAATGTCTCTCTCTCCCTCCCTTTGTCTCAAGTGTACATGTGAAAGTCTGCAAGTGTATGTGTGTACATGCCATGGGATACATGTGAAGGTCTGCAAGGGCGTGTGTGTGTGTGTGTGTGTGTGTGTGAGTGTGTGTGTGTGTGTGTGTGTGTGTTTGCATGCGTTCGTGCATGCACACTTGGATCAAGCACCCTTATCAACTTAGCCATCTTACTGGCCCCCAGCTAGGAATTCTTGAAGAGGGCTTCTGGCAGAGACTAGAGCACAGTGTGCCCTCACACAGAGCCTTGCACAGCGCCCCCTGCAGGACACAGTTGCTGCCGCTGCTTTCACTCTGATGCTGTCATAGTCTTAAAGGAAAGATTTCAGCATTTGACCACCACCCTGGGGAAACAAATCACCTTCTCCCGTTCTATGTAGAGGCTTTTCTATATGGACTGAGGATTGACCCCAGGGCCTTGTTCATGCTAGATAAGTGCTCTGCCACTCAGCTGGGTCCTTGACCCTATTTCTCCCTTTTAAATTTTAAGACAAGATCTGAGTTGTCCAGGCTTGGCCTTGAAGTCACTCTGTAGTCTGGGCAGGCCCTTGAATTTGTAATCCTCCTGCCTCAGCCTCCTGCATAGTTAGAATTACAGACTTGCAACACCAGACCTGGATAGAAGCCCCTTTTCTTTGGGTTAAGCCCCAGGCCTTAGAGCGCTGTGCTGATCCCAGGGGTCAGGAGACTTGGGTATAGACTCCATGCCTGGAGCAGGGGCCCATATTCTATACACAGCCCAGTACTAACAGGAACCATTTGTCAGCAGCCAGTGATGTCACGGACACTAACTTTTCTGGAGTCAAGACTGGGTTCACCTGTGGTTTGACCAATGCAAGCAGCACAAAGCTGGGCAGTACTTCTCTCTGTGCACCTCAGTTTCCTGGTTTGTAAGGCAATGGCTCCGATAGGCTCTGCTTTATTGTCTGAAGCCTAAATGAGACCCGAAGGCAAAGCAGAGCTGGGCTGTCATACACGTGTTCGTCATCACTGCTCCTGTCAGCTGTGCTCTGAGGACTTCCACCTGGTCCCATGCTCAGGGTTTCCATGTAAAAGGAGACTTGGGTCTCATGGCGCATAGCATTTAAGGCATGACATTAGCCAGTAGCCAGCAGCCTGCACATTATGGTGGCACAGGAGAAAGAATTCTTGGAGCTGAATGACCTGGGCAGGCTTCCTGGAGGAAGCAGCATGTGAGAGGAATCTTAGAGAATGGGAGGAGCAGGGGTGGGAAGGTAAAAGGACATTCCAGGCACAGGGTATACCCTAAGGAAGAGACAATTTTACAAGCTGGAGAGAGGGGAAGAGAGGCTGCATCTCCCGTGAAATCTGTTATCGTATTCTGGGGAGTGCAGACTTTTTCAGCAGGACGCAAGGAGCCAATGATACTTCTGACCTGGACAAGGTGGTGGCCCCAGTAACTCTGACCTGTCTTGGTGCTAGGAGTTCTAGAGTCCATAGGGCATCTTAGATCTCTGTCTGTCTGAATAATCCGGGGCTCTCCTCAAGAGGAGACAGAGATTTCCCTGAAGCACAAGGTAGCATGAGACAGCAGTGAGCCAGGTCCTTCTCCTCCTCCCTTGCAGTCACAGCCACCACCCACTGATCCCTGTGACCTGGTGTGACTCCGTTCCCCCCATTCCTCACTCTCCCCTCTATCCCCGCCCCAGTTAGAAGCAGCAGTCCTCAGTTCCTTTGACCCTCTCATCATAGTACCAGAACCCAAGGCAACTCCACCCTTGCATGAGGATAACTTGTCTCTATTTAGAGCTGGGGTCCCTCCCAAGCCATGCCCCGCCTCTTGGCCCAACCTCAGGACTCTAATGGGGTTCCCCTACCCCATCCAGTAACTCAGCCCCCTCTGATGTTACACAAAGCATGTCCCTGTGAAGTCCTGGGGGGGGGGGGAGGCTGGAAGGATCTGAATCTCATTCCTGAGCCAAGCCCAAGCCTGGCAGCAGCCTTGGCTGTCCCAGCCCTCAGCTAGGACAAGATGCCCGAGATCTTCTCCCAGAGTGGACGCCCAGCCCTACCCTATGCCTTCCCAAAGCCTTCACCCCTCTCTCCAGCACTGCAAATCAGTTCCACATTTGGGGTCTGGCATGCTGTATCCACTCAGAACTCTCCCCTCCCAGACAGCCTGGGCTCCCACAAGGTCAACCTAACACGCAGGGGTCTGTGGAGAAAAGAACCCTTGCTTTGACAGCCTCTCCAGAAGACCGAGGGGCTGGGCTGTGGTGAGAGCTTCCGAGGGTTGCCAGGCTCGCCAGAGAAGGATGAAAAAGGGCAGGGGGTGGGGCTGGGGCCTAACCGGAGCAAGCAGATGCAGGGTGAGAGTGGGGGGTGGTGAGGGAAGCTGAGAGGTTCCCAGCTCAGCACATTCCTGAGACATCTGGCTGGGCTGGAAGAGCCCCAGCTGGCCTGAGAACTGCTCCAGTTTCTCTACTCTGATGTCAGGCAGGACCTAGTGCTCCCCCACCCCTCGCAGAGTCCTACTGGCCTGGAGTCCAAGGGACTGAATTCTGGGGCCTCTGCAACCTGAGATCCAGGCACCCAGAGAGCAAAAGAGTGTTGTAATAGATAAAAGAAGGGCCCACTGGAGAGATGGCCTGACTCAGGAGCCATCCTGGAAGGCTGAGGGCTCCTTCATCTGACTGATTCAAGAGGGTCCTTCCTCGAGCTGTGGCAGTCTCTTCCTTGGAAGGAAGCTCGGGGGAGATGAGGGAGTTGCATAAGGCAGCTTGCCTTGAATGATGTGACCCTAGGCAAGTCCACTCCATCCCTGGCCCTCCATTTTCTTCACCTGCCTTGGCTAACATTGAATATAACATTCTGTGTGCCCTGCCCTCGTGAAAGCACTTTACAGATGTTTTCTTGTTCACTTTTCCTAGCAGCCTGGTCCTGTAGACAGAAGTCCCCCTGCCTCATAGCTAAGACTCCAGCTCAGAGAGGTTATCTGCCTGGCACAGGCTACACAGCACATAGCAGGTCACAGTTGGGATCATACCTGTCTGCCTCCCTGTTTATAATCTGTGACTGCATCACTCCCATAATAATAGGAGGTGGGCCTTAAGGTGCTTCACATTCTGATTTCTCTTGGCTAGAACGGTGCTCTTCAAGAAGGACAAGGGTAGGCATTAGTCACACACTGGGTGGAGAAAGAAGGCAGAACATCTGGCTTGGATGCATCTGCTGGGTTAGGAGTTTCCCTTTGAAGGTCTGTAGGGATTCAGAACCCAGGCACTGACGCCATAGCCTGATCCCCAGTGGAACCCAAGGGTCCTACACCTTCCCAGAAGGAAGGGAGGATATAAGGAGAGAAAATGCCACTTGTTCCAAAAATAAAACCTGAGGACAACTCAGACAGGCTGGGCCCTGATGAAGCCAGAAGCTGAGCGGGTATGGTGCCGAGGAGAGGGGAGAGACCAGCACAACTGCAGCAAGAGCCAAGCACTAGGCTCCAGCCTAGTAGGTCTTCCAGCTGGCTGGAACCAAAGAGAGCAGATCCAGCTAGCTGACCAGCAGGCCCCATGTATACCCATAGACCTGGCCCGCAGCTGAGAATGGCTTCTCCAACACTGAGTGGGGTCTCTGTACCCTATGAAACCCGTCTGTCTTGGCTTAAACACAAAAAGGCCTTGGGCCAGACCAATGTGAAAAAATGGGTATAGCACACCCCCCTCTCCCCAGGGAGGAGTCCAGGGAGGCAGTCCAAGCCAGTGGAAACTCTGCCTGGAGCAGGAGCCGGCTGGCAGGAGAGCAGAATTCAGGACAGTCATTCCTGGATGCTCTACCACAAAAGAATCGGCCTCCATCCATTAGCTAGCTGATTAACACATGCCCTCATTCACCTGCGCAGCCAGCCTCCAAGTGTCTGAGTTCTACCTGAGCATGCAAGGCATTGGCTATACCCAAAAGAACTGAGCTCACAGTCTCCATGTTATAATCCCAACACTGAGGAGACTCAGGCAGGAGGATTACAAGTTTGAGGTCATTCTGGACCACTCAGCAAGGCTTGGTCTGGAAAGGGGTTGAGGGGAGGAGCAGGCACAGCTAGTCAGAGATGACATGATCGTTCCAAGCTACCCTATGGAACTCAGGCTCTGTTCCAAGGATGCTTGGAAGTTATGGGTGAACATGGGGAATGGCACAGTTGTTTTGGAGATCACAACTCTAGAAGATGATCACAATTCCAAATATGGACCTTCCTTCATAAAAGGGGCAGTCACACCACGTCAGAAAGTCTTTCCAGAATGGAATACAGGCCTGCTTGCTCTACTCTCAGTCTGCAGACTGAACACAGTAAAATGAACTTTTACCGTGAACTCTTACTAAAAGTAGATGGACAGCAAAGTCCAGAGGAGTGGGTACATGATGGGTAATGGGGGTGACTGCCTGCTTATTCTCCAGAGGACCCTTTTGGCTTTCGGTGTCCTGAGCTGTCCCGAAGGGATCCTCTGGTGACTACATATAGACCAGCCTCCCAGCAGCCAGGCCATGAGCTGCCGTCCCTCAGTGGTGCCAGTCACAGCTACTCTGAGCGCTAGGCAGTGCCATTCACTGTCATAGCTTCCTCCTGTCCAGACAGTGCCTGGCGCCTGCCTCAGAGTTGGGCCACAGCACAGGAGTTAGAAGATGGCAGGGGTTGGCCTGCCCAGGGAGAAGTAGGAAGTTAGAATTCCGAGTGGGGACTGCAGAGGTGGTATGTGCCCTCCCAGGACCTTCCCTGGCTTAGAAGTAGCCCGCAGTGGGTGCCAGCTTATTTTTTCAGCATATGCTGGCACCAACCCCGCTCGAGTCTCCATGACAGGCATTCCTCCGATCCTAGCTTCGATTGTCCCAGTGTCAAACAAGCTAGGGCCCCCAAACCTCCTGTCGCTGGGGCTCACGTGACTCGGTCATCTCAGGCTTAGCTCACTTATCTTTTAGGCCTGGGAGCGTCTGAGATGTCCAATGTGGTGGCCATGACTGTGTTTCTTGTGTTTTTGTTGTTTTGGTTTTTGAGCTAGGTCTCTCTGGGTAGCCCAGGCTAACCCAAAATCGTAGAGAT
This sequence comes from Rattus norvegicus, assembly GCF_021556685.1. Taxonomy (NCBI): domain Eukaryota; kingdom Metazoa; phylum Chordata; class Mammalia; order Rodentia; family Muridae; genus Rattus; species Rattus norvegicus. Next base: position 77,295,900 of record NC_141536.1, on the reverse strand, counting down.
CAACCAGCTCCTGCCTCCCAAGTGCTGGGATTAAAAGGTATGCATCACCAAACTTGGTTTTGGTGGGGGTTTGGTACTGGTGATTGAAGCCAGGGCCTCATGCACACTTAGCCTGTGCACTAACCTCTGAGCCACACCCCCAGTCCTTTGGATTAGTATCCATCTGACCCCATCTGATGAGCGTCCTCACTGGGCTTGTGTTACTGCCTGAGAGTGTTCATCTATGTAAACTGGGGTGCGGTGGGGGGAGTAGTAATATACATAAGATAGACCCTGTGCAATAGAAATTTCAGTGTATCAGTTGTGGGGGGATACTCACTATGCCATGTCAGAGAGGTGGGAATTCCCTGGTGGAAGGTCCCTCCCATCCCAGGTCTGTGTTGTGGTGTACAGGTGTACACATGTGCACACATGCACTCACAGAAGCAGCCATGTGAATTTGGACTTAGGCTGCATGGTTAATAGTTGAATAAGGGAAAAGCAGGTCAACCCAGCACCACACCTTCCTTGGCCTGTAGGAAGAGCGGCTGATAGTGAGGGAGGTTAGAGCAGTAACTCCCACTCCGGCCAGGAGGGCTCTAGGAAGACTTTATCCCTTCTAGGCCCAGAAAGGCTAGGCAAGGAAGGGGTGACTCTTCCTTCAGACCCTGACACCTCAATTCAGGGGAGACACAAACGGTAACCCAGGAGAACACACCACCTGACTCTATCTGGACCTCAGAGCAGAGTCAGGTAGGGCTCTCTATCTGGGGCCTCCTGAGTTCGGATCTAGTGTCTCTGTCCATTTTTTAGGCAACCAATAGCCTGTCTAGACCATGGCAGGTTCTTAGTCGTTTAGGGCCCCAAATACCTGGATGGTGATGTTTACGGACAAGGAGATCTGCTGACAACTGGGGACATAGGAGCCCACCCCTCCAGGCAGTCTTAAGTTTCCCTCACCCAACTCCCATCCACACTGGACACAGCAGTGACTCACAGCAGTGCGGTGGCCTTTGGGCTTGAAATGGAGGTAATTATGTAGTGATCGCTAGGCAAGTAACCGTCCGGGAATGTATGGGTCAGTGTGTTAGGGGACAAGAGGCGTCTGCTGCCCTCCCTGGGAAGAAGAGAAAGGGGGAAATGTGAGAGGATTCCCCTCCCGCCTCTTCCCAGAGCTCATTTTCTCAGAAGGAAAGTTCACTGGGGATTTCCCCCACCCCTGATCCTATATTTCAGCCTGGACCAACTTAAGTCTTCCCGACATAGCATGGGCTGAATCTTTCTGGATCAGGGTTTGGTGCAGAAACGAGAGCACAGGTGCAGACGTCAGAGAACCAGGTCTGGGGGGAAGGGGGCACAGTGGGCTGCCTGTACGTAAGTATACCCCAGCCGGCCGCTGCGCCCAGATATTTTCACTGTCTGCAGTGTCCCCTGTGCAAGGGTTAAGGAAAGAGTCGCGGAGAGGAGCTAGAGCTCAGTCGTGCAACCCTGGGAACGTCCCCTCTCACACTAGGGGCGGTAGGGGTCTATTCATGCCACCCCATGGTAAGATTACTGAAAGAGAGGGAGGGGCAGAGCTGGAAGTGAGTTGCTCTCTCTCCGTTCGCATATCATCGAGTGGCCACACAACTGATTAGGGCCTTCGAATACTGTGGAATTGCCAGCTCAGCTCTGCCCCAGACACAAACTAAGAACTAGCTGTACTCCCCCCCCCCCCCCCCACTGTCCAGCAAGCTTCCCGATCTAGAACCCTACTCTACTCAGCCGCGTTCCGGGTCAGGCGGGCGGTGGCTTGCAGCCTCTTATCATTGGCCAGGAGCGTCTCTGCTCTCACCAATAAACAAGCGGGATTCCTTGGCGAGGCGGCGCCCAAGAGGCAGACTAAGCCACGTAACTGAAGCACGAAGCGAGCAGGACTCCCTCCACCCCTAAAATTTAAAGGGCGGGCGGCAGAGCCGAAGCGCCAAGGAGAGACGCAGCAGCCCGGAGGCGGGGTGCCGGCCTGAGAGCCGGAGGTCTGGGGACCTCTCCTTCCAGAGAGTGGAGCCGGCGCCGGTTGCCCATGGCGGCCGAGAAAGAGCTGATATTGGCACAAGCTTAGGAAAAAGTCTTAAAGGAGGAGGAAAATATCTCCAAAGTCTCCTTCTCTGGCTTCCCACCCTCGTTGCCTGCACGGAATGGCACCCCTGAAGACTGCCCACCCTAACAGAACACCCCCCCCAACCTTGGCGTGAGACCCTCTGTGAACTCCTGGCCACTGGCCTTTCTCCTCCAGCTCCACCCCCTATTTCCATCAGACAGCCTAAATATGATTCTTGTGTGTCTGTATGAGCTGGAGGAGGGCTCAATAGCGGGTGAGAGCGACCAGGGCCGAGCTGAGGCGGTTTGAATTCTCTAGAGTGAGCTTTACGGGGATGGAGGCACGTAGGGATAGAGAACACAGGGGGAATCCCCTTACCCTCAGCTCAATCCCAGAGCTGCGGAGAACCCCCGCCCGAAATATTGGCAACATGCTGTGTGACTGTGGGTAAATGGCTTGCTCTTTCTGGATTTTAGCTTTCTCATTAACAAATGGGTTGAGGGGCATAGACCATTGACTTCCTCAGGTTCCTGCTGTCTCACAGCATAAGTGAGATGCTGCGAGAGGCCAGACATCCGATGGAAATAGGCTACGGTATTCACTGAGCAGCTACTGGTGGCAATGCTCCCACAAGAGGCAGATGGGTCTAGGTGCGATGTGACAGGACCACCATCCACCCAGCACTCCAGGAACCTAGGACAAGGAGGGCTGAGCGCGAGAGCGCCTTTACCCCACCCTATCTGCCCCTTGGCCGCCCTCCTCTTCCACTTGGCTCCCACCGCCCTGGAAGCTCCAGCCTGCTGAGCTTTTGGCTGCTGTTTCTAGCAGGTGGGGTGGGGGCGCCTCACAACACCCGGCCAACTGCGCCCCCCTAGCAAGTTCATTCGGGCACCCCCAAAGGGAGTCCTTCTCGCTTGTCTTCCTAAAACTGGAAAAACTTCAGGGCCTCCTCTCCCAGACTGGAGGGTGCTGGCTCTCCTCTCCCAGGCCCCCGGGAAGGGGCTTGGCAAATCCTTATCGCCTGCGGAGCAGCTGCTGGAGAAATACCGTGGCCGCTGACTCACGGCTCCTTCAGCTCTGCGTAACCCCCTCTCCTGGGCCCCACCGCAGCCTTGGAGAGCACCCCCTCCCCTCCCCACATCTCAATCCCGGAGTTCCGCTGGAAGGAAGCGCCCCCAGCTGGGATGGCCTGGTTCTGCTGCGGATGTGGACCTCTCAGTCAAGGCTGGGTGTGATGGTTGTTTAAAAGGAGCATACGCATCCCTAAAACGTTTCTGTCTGGGTTCTCGGTTGTTCTAGGGACTTGTTCAGACTCTGAACTCTTTGTACCGCACACCTAGGCTCTACTGAACGGTGGATACACTAGTGGCCTTGCTCTGAGATGCAAGGCCCTGCCACTGCACCCTTACTGAATGAGTGTCTTGCAGGTTGAAACAAGACACAGATCTGCCTCCAGGAATACGGTCTGGCTGCTACCAGACCAGTCCCAAACAGAGAGGTGTGTGATGTGGTGGCTCGGGAAAGTCTGGGTATCGAGCGACCATGGGCACTTTCTGACTCTGTCTGGCTCTGTCTGGCTCTGTTTGCCCTGCAGGTCAAATGTAAAGGAGCCTTTGCTCCTTGGGGAATAGGGCTGCTTAATAAATGATGCAGGGGCAGGGGGCGTGGCTCAATAGGTAAGGATCAGAAATTCAAGGTCACTGTAGGGTATGGAGAAGATGGGGAATATATGAAAGCGCTCTGGGAGATTTAAGTAAAAAGAAAAATATAAAATAATGACGATGAATCCTGAAAGAACAGAAATGGGACCCTAGAGTATACCAACGGCGTCTCTGGATTCATTTTGTCCTGGAGTTTCTCATCACACTTGTTCAGAGGGGAAACTCAAACCACCTCCCTCTATAGATTCCAAGCTCATCCCCGAGTTTGGGGGCTGCTGTTTTCATAGTATTATCTACCAAGGATTTCATACATATCACCTACCGCATGCTGTTCTGAGTGCTTCATGCACACACACCATTCCATCATCACAATCATATGAGGTGGCTACCAGGCGTCTAACCAACACTTGGTTGCCACGGCAATGCTCCGGACTACGAGTTTATATTTCCCACTTCTGGATGAGGAAACTGAAGCACAGAGGAGTTTTTTAAAGTCAGCAGGTAGTGGAGCTAAGAGTTGAAAACAAGTCTTTAAGGTTCCAGGCTCTTGCTCATTCCCTGCTCCTTGAGGACCACACATCTGATGCTGAGCCTTATCCTGAAGCAGAAGGCACTGCTCATCCCTGCCTGTGTCCTGAGAGTTCCGGATGCAGAAAGCCAATGACTAATACAGAGCCTGAAGCAACCCCCAACCCAATCTGTTTAACCAATCAGCTAATGCATGTGAACAATAGAAGCATGGTGTTGTGCACTAATGACTCTTTGAGAGAGAAAAAAAAAAACCTACTACTTGTTGGCCCTGAAGTGTTTTATTGATGATGGTTGTGCAAGGGACTATCCTAAACCTTTACTCATATGGGCTGGCTTAATCCTCACAATAATCTTAGCAAGTGGGAACTATTACCAGCCCCACTATATACAGAGGAGGTTAAAACACGGGTTAATTAGCTTTCCCATAATCACCATCAAAGCTTTTGTCTGTTTATTTCTGAGAAGGAAAATTGACATCTATACCCAGTATACATACATCTAGCTGAAATGAGTACTTTACCAGGTTTTTTTTTACTTCGGTATGTGTGATGGATTCTGATATTTTCTACTTGTTTTGTATTTTGTTCTGTGCTATTTTTTCTTAAATTCTAGCTATAAAAGCCCACATGGACACGGGGCCAGTTTATAAAACTTAGAACTTATAAAGGACCTGCGTGGCATACGCAAGGCCCCAGATGAAAAGTAAAAACATACTTTTACCTGTCTGTGGTCAAAGCAGAGAGCACAAAAGTGGTTTCTAGGAGCAGGGAAAATAGGGGCCGGGGAGAGGGGGTGGTGGGGACAGCCACTCGCTGACAAAGGAGCAGGTTCTAATGTTTTACAGCACGGTAGGGTAGCTGTGGTCGACAAGGATTAATTACACATATCAAAATAGCTAGGAGACAGCATTTCAGTGCTCTCCAAAAGAAGTATGCAGTTTAAGGTGATGGATATGCCCCATTAACCCAGTCTGGGCACTGCACATTGGCACATGTAATGAAATGTCAAGGTCTGCCCAGAGATACGTACAATTATTGTGTGTCAAGGAAATTTTTTCTAAGTATATTTTTTTAAAGTTCTGGTCATGACCCACTAAATCGATTTCATAACCTATCAGTGAGTCACCACTTACTGCTTCCACACTGAGTCAACAGCTGGAAGGGTTGACTGATGCCTCGGGATGAAGAACAGCTTGAGAGGGGCGCCGCTGCAAATGCCTGTAACAGCACTCAGGAGGCGAGGACAGGAAGATCATGAGTTTGAAGCCAGTCTGGACTACTTAACAACACCCTGTCTCAAAGAAGCAGGCAGGAGGGCTGGAGACATGGCTCAGCAGTTAGGAGTACCTGTTGCAGAGGACCCAAGTTCGTACCAATCTAGCAGCCATCTATAACTAGTTCCAGGCAACCCGATGGCTCCCTCTTCAAGGGCACCAGGCATGCATGGAGTGAACATACGTATATACATATATACACAGGCAAAGCACTCATACACAGAAAAGAAAAGACATAATTTACATGAAATGAGAAGAAAAGCAGGCAGGTACTGGGTTGGAACATACTCAGTTGCCTCAGTGAGAAGAATGGAGAAATGGCAGATACAGACACACAGACTGCGGGGCTGGGAGGGTTGGATTGGGTTCTGTTACCACCGCTGCTGTAACCTGAAACCTCAGTGTGTTAGGCACAGCCCAGGGGAAGGGGCTTCCCTGTCTGGGTAGGAGATCTCCGTACAGGAGCAGTCTCCAGCTGTAACAATTCAGGAGGAGGGAGCTACGGTTGCTGGTCTTTGCAGGAGCTGATCAATAACTCCTACGTTCTCGTGCTCATGTTAGGAGCAAAGCTTTGCCATTTCTCCTGAGGCTTTGTCAATTGCCCCATGGCTCTGAGGAAATCCTTGCCATGGCTGTGCTCATGCTAACACACATCCGATAGGACTTCCCTCTCAGGGTTTCTGCCATTCCCCACTTCAGTCAGTGGACTTCATAAGGACCTGCATTAGAGCCCTTTCAACTCATGCCCATAGTCTCCAAACGGGGAGGCGGAGACAGGAGGATTCCGGCAGAGCTAACTGGCCTAGCCTACGTGGTGACTTCAGGCCTGTATCAAAGATCCCGGTTGGTAGGAAAGGCTGGAGAGACGGCTCAGCAGTCAAGACCACTGGCTGTTCTTGCAAAGGACCCAGGTTTGGTTCCCTGTGAGTATATGTGGGCTCACAATCATCTGTAACTCCAGTTCCAAGGGATCCAGTGCCCACTTCAGACTTCCACAGACAACAGACATACACAAGGTGCACAGTCATAATTGCACACAAAACACTCGTATACATATAAAATTTAATAGCCTCTTTTTTTTCCAAATATCAAGGTTGATGGAGCCACAGGGTTACAAGGTTTTCTGTGCCAGGCATGGGACCTTACCACATTGTGTTTGCTGCCTAAGTCTGTTTTCTAGTTTACCCCATGTTCTTCATAGATATTATTTGTGACTTTTGTCCTGTCTATCTGCATTCGTGTGTGTGTGTGTGTGTGTGTGTGTGTGTGTGTGTGTGTAGGCCAGAGGTCAACCTGGTTTCTCAGGTTCCATGCATTTTGTTTGTTAAATAAGATACGTCTGTATGGGGGCTGGGGATTTAGCTCAGTGGTAGAGCGCTTACCTAGGAAGCGCAAGGCCCTGGGTTCGGCCCCCAGCTCCGAAAAAAAGAACCAAAAAAAAAAAAAGATACGTCTGTATGAGTGTTTTGCTTGCGTGTTCGTATGTGCACTATATATGAGCTTGGTGCCTATGGCGGTCAGGAGGAGGCATCCGATTCCCTGGAGCTGGCTACAGACGGCTGAGAGCCACTGTGTAGGTGCTGGGAACTAAAGCTGAGTCCTCTGCAGGAGCAGCCAGTGGTCTTAAC